>NC_133649.1:157461905-157590756 GCF_009905375.1 Apium graveolens | reverse complement strand
ACAAGAGTTCGACCATTTTATGGTCAGATTCGATTGTTCAAGGTTCGTTAGTGGACCAATTGCCTTTACAGGTGTTAGGAGAGGATACTGATCCAAAAGCCATATGTCAGTGGTCAGTATCTACCTCCCAGGCTTAAATCCCTGGATGCATCTGCGGATAGTGGATCTGACATAGGTGCAGATCGGCAACTTGTTGACAATGATTCAGATATTACCTGATAAGTCACAAGGAAATGTCTTCACAGACATTAGAAGGGAACTTTGATCTTTATGCTAAATTCGTTGGATCATTGTTTTACCTTCCCAGAATTCAAATCTGGAACCCTAAAACGGGAAACTAGCAACTTGTAGATTATGACTCAGATTTATCTGACGAGTTTAACAAGGATGGGGATTTGTGAACTCCCATTGCACCACCTGTGACCTCCTTAAGGATGGCTAAGGTGATTTTCCTTGCAGGTACAGCTGGATTATGGAGCTATGAGAGAGAGTGATACACTTGTGAGAATGAGTGTAAACACGAGTGGAGAGAAGAGTGAAACACATGTGAGGTACACTAAAACACAATCACACACTCACAGTGAGGAAGAAAGAGAAACTACTTGTTATTCTTTTCCAACCAAGTGAAATATGAGAACTCCTTCAGACGACGGCATACATTCCTTCTTTAAGGGGGAGATAAAAGCTTAAGTAATAGTTTGGAGGATTCCTCAACTAAGGGGGAGAAATAGCAGGGAGGAAGAAAAAAGATCCTAAAAATGTACACTACACCACACCATTGTTGTTGTTAACTACGGATCCTATTGTACGGGAGAGGTGGAAACACAAGGTGATTTCCTAGTAAGGGAAGAAGCTGTTAGGGAGTACCATTGGTTTTTATCTGCGGATCCTATTGTAGGGAGAGGGGTAAAACGAAGGTGATCTTCTTTAATCAGTTGATTCTCATAGGGGAGAAGCAAGAGATATGGGCTTCTCAACAGGAAATGTGGTTGTACAAATGAAGATGGAACTACTTGAAGATATGTTCAGTCTAGAGGAACATCTACTTGGAATCTGGAAAATGTTAAATCTCATCCGGAAATTTCTGCTATTTACTTTGCATGCAGTTTATATCTTTTTCTTATTTGTTAGTTGAGTTATCCTCTAGGTATTTGTGTGTTATTGTCTAAAAACAATAGGGGAGATTGTAAGTCATATGTCATAGACCTATTTGTATATTCGAGGATTCAACTCAACTCAAATAAGAATATAATAAGTAAATAGTGGATCGACCGTCAGAGAGATCTCGCAAAGTAATATCTGTCAAAGGATTCAGAAACAAGGTTCATCTACAGACTTGAGAGTTAATTCACTGGAAGAAGTTCAAGAAGTTGATCATGCCTCAGTGATAAATCAAGATCGTGGATTAATCAAGTGACAGAGATCTCGTCAGAGTATCATTATTACAAGGATTTAATCTGAAGAAAATCAAAGTGTCAAAGTCAAGACATGAAGAAACATCACGGAAGTTAGTCACTCATGAACCAGACAGTACATCGAGTGTCAACATTGAAGTGGTGGAATTGATTCTAATTTCAGTGATTTTCAGAAGATCTGCAGAAGGATTGGGTGCTGTTGAAGACTAGAATTAATTCTCTATTAATTAATTAAGTCATCTAATTTAATTAAGAAAATAAATTATATCTGCGAAGAATAATTTATTTATTAATTGAATTAATTGATTAATTAATTCTGAATTATTTTAGGAAATTTTCAGAATTTAAATTGGATTAAATCTGCATTAAATCAACAAGACCATGAAAATGAACTAGCATGACAATCAGGATTGTCATACCGATTGTCATGCTAGGCCATTTCAATAGTCTCACCGAAAGTTACACTAGGAGAAGGATTGTCTTGCTAGTTCATTCTGATTGTCATGCTAGTTCATTCTGATTGTCATGCTAGTTCATTCAGATTGTCATGCTAAGTTCATTCAGATTGTCTTGCTAGTTCAATCCATTGTCCTACCGACAGTCTTGCCAGCTATAGGATTGTCATGCCAATTCAATTCCTATTCGGTTGTTGATTAAAAAGAAGCAGAGAAGCAGCAACTCAATAATTCAGAACACAGAAGTCAAGAAAAAAGAGCAGAAAAGAAAAACAAGAAGAAATATTTCATCTTTTCATCTGCATACTTCAAGATTAAATTTCTAGATTGTAAAGTTAAATCCAATCCACTAGAAATCTTTATCTTGCTCTTGTGTAACAATCTAGCGGATTAAAATCCCTAGAAACTTAATCTCAAATCGCGTTTAGCATTTGATTCTAATTATTGCAAAAATAGAAAAAGTTCATGTCGAATTTATTCTAAATTGTGATAATTAATTTGAGATTAATTCCTTGTAATCGATACAGGTTGTTGTAACACCTTTCAAGTTTAATAATATTTTTATTTAACTTGAATTTTGTTTCACATTTTTATTCCGCATTTATTCGATTATTTGGTAACGTTTGTATTCAACCCCCCCTTCTACAAACTCATTGGGACCAACAAGGGCTTTTATTACACAAGAGAATGACTGGGCAACTGATGGTTTGGATGAAGATGAGGATGTCATCTATGTCAATCTAGCCCTTATGGCCAAATCTGATGAAACAGAGACAAGTTCCTCAAGCAATCAGGTAATTACTACAAACCTTGCACATTTATCTAAAGTTGAGTGTAATGATGCATTAAATGACATGTCTACAGAATTGTATCATTTGCGTGTTACACTTAAGTCCCTCACTAAAGAAAATGCTAAAATCAAAGAAAACAACTTATTTTTGAGTGAGAGGAATAATGTGCTTGAGTCTCAGTTTGTTGAGTTTGAGAAACTAAAAATTGAGTGTAGAATTGCTAAGGAGGAATTAACTGAGTCCTTGAAAAAGGAAGAAATTTTAAAGAAGCAGCTTGATCGTGAACAGGAGGTGATTAAAGCATGGAAAACATCCAGAGATGTTCATGCTCAAATCACCAAGGTTCAAGGAATTGAGTCCTTTTGTGATGAAGCCTGGAAAAAGAATAAGGAGAAACTAGAACCTATTTTGGTAGATGGATTGCTGACAGATGTCTCGACGGATAATGAGGACTATCCGTCGGATAACAAAATGTGTTATCCGTCGAATGATAAAAATCCTAATCCGTCGGCTGTGAGCAAACCCATTAGCAAAGCCAAATTAACCAAGCTAAATGAAAAGTATGGGTCTGTTTCCAAGAACTTTGTTTCAGGGGAGTCAAGTCAAGCCAAGAAAGGGAAGAAGGCTAATGTTGGTCACATGACTGTCAAACAGTTGAGTGACAGACTTGAGAAGATAGAGGTAAAAATAGAGACTAAAAGGAAAAACAATAGGAATGGTAAAGTAGGGATTAACAAACATAATAACTACACACCTGACAAATATGCTCCTAGAAAAATCTGTGTCAAATGTGGTAGTGTAAATCATTTGTCTGATAATTGCAAATCTGCCATGCCTACTCCCATGTCTGTTCAGCCTCAATTCTCTAACATGAATGCCATGCCTCCTATGCCTGTTAATGCTATGCCTACACAGAACATGAATGCACAGTTTGCTAACATGCCATTTGCACCTAATCCATATTATGCTGCATACAATATGCCTCAAATGCCATTTAGCATGCCTTACTGGAATAACATGTTTGCACCAAGCATGCTATTTCCTGTTAGCCATAACATGCACAATAATTCTGTTGCATCTAGTGGTTTCAAAGGCCCAACCCAAATGACTAAGGAAGAATCTGAAATTCCTAAGTCAAATGAGTTAAGACCTAAGAAACAGAAGAAGAAAGCTAACAAGGCAGGACCCAAGGAAACTTGGGTACCAAAATCAACTTGATTTGATTTTGATGTGTGCAGGGAAACAGAAGAATCTTTGGTACTTGGATAGTGGTTGTTCAAGACACATGACTGGTGATTCTACCCTGCTCACAGAGTTTGAAGAGAGAGCTGGCCCAAGTATCACTTTTGGAGATGACAGCAAAGGTTATACTGTGGGATATGGCTTGATTTCAAAGGACAATGTCATCATTGAAGAGGTTGCCTTAGTGGATGGTCTCAAACACAATCTGTTGAGTATCAGCCAGCTTTGTGATAAGGCAACTCAGTAACCTTCAACAAAGAAACCTGTGTTGTGATTAATAATCAAAACAACAAAGTGGTTCTCACTGGTGTGAGAAGAGGAAATGTGTATCTAGCTGACTTCAACTCAACTAAAGCAGAATCTGTAACTTGTCTTCTCAGTAAAGCAAGTCAAGATGAAAGTTGGCTATGGCACTAAGAAGCTATCCCATTTGAACTTCAAGACCATGAATGAGCTGGTAAAGAAAGAGCTGGTTAGAGGCATTCCTCTGGTGGAGTTTACAAAGGATGGACTGTGTGATGCCTTCCAAAAAGGGAAGCAAATTAAAGCATCTTTCAGGAAGAAACTTGATTCAACAATTGAAGAACCTCTGCAACTGCTTCACATGGATTTGTTTGGACCAGTCAATGTACTTGTCAATCTCAAAGAAAAGATTTTGCCTAGTAATTGTAGATGATTTCTCAAAGTTCTCTTGGACCTATTTCCTAAAGTCCAAAGATGAAGCTAGTGAAATCATCATCAATCACATAAGGCAAGTTAACAATCATCCTGATTTCAAAGTTAGAAGAATCAGGAGTGACAATGGAACTGAGTTCAAGAACTATGTCATGAGAGCATTCTGTGAGGAAAATGGATCTTGCATGAGTTTTCAGCAGCAAGGACTCCACAACAGAATGGAGTAGTGGAAAGAAAGAATAGATCTCTTATTGAAGCTGCAAGGACAATGCTTGAAGAATCAAAATTACCAACATATTTCTGGGCTGAAGCTGTCAACACTGCATGCTACACTCAGAACATCTCTCTGATTAATCAAGCAAAATGCAATGACACCTTATCAATTGTTCAAAACAAGAAGCCAACTCTGAACTTTCTTCATGTCTTTGGCTGTAAATGCTATATTCTGAGAAATCAAACTGATCAAATGGGAAGTTGATGCTTAAAGCAGATGAAGAATTTTTGTTGGATATGCTGTTGGTAAAGCATATAGAGTCTACAATCTAAGAACCAACATTGTTGTTGAATTATACATGTTGTGTTTGATGATAAAAAGATTGAAGGACTAAAGATGGAGATACCATGAGAGCCTCAAATTCGACAATGTTGAGATGGTCAGTGATGAAAGTGATGATGAGAGTGATCAAGAAACAGTGTCTAAGGATAATGCAGACAAATCTACTACAAATGAAGCACAAAACTCAACATCCGTCGAGTTACATAATGCTTCATCCGTCGGAAGGCAATCTGTATTATCCGTCGGAAGACAACCTGCCCTCATCCGTCGATACTCAAAATTCACCATCCGTCGGGTTATCAAAAGGAGCAGGAAGTCAAGGCAGATCACCCATAGAAAGCACCCCAATCTCAAATCAAAGATCCACAAACTCAGGGGGAGTTTCTAGCAATCAAAACTCAATCACACATCAAGACAACATTGAGGTCTCTCATCTAGAGCTAATCTACCTCAACCAAGAAAATGGACAAAAGATCACCCCTTTGAACTGATTATTGGTGATATTTCTTCCAGAGTTCAAACCATGGAGAGCAACTCAAGAAGAATGTCTATACAGCAAGCTTCCTGTTCAAGGAAGAACCAAAGAAGGTAGAAGAAGCCTTATTAGATCCTGATTGGATTTTAGCCTATGCAAGAGGAGCTAAACCAATTTGAAAGGAATAAAGTCTGGAAGCTGGTACCCAAGCCTAAAGGAAAGAATCCAATAGACACCAAATGGGTATTCAGAAACAAGATGGATGAAAATGGCATAGTAGTAAGGAACAAAGCAAGATTGGTTGCTAAGGCTATTGTCAGCAAGAAGGAATAGATTTTGATGAAACATTTGCTCCTGTTGCAAGACTTGAAACCATCAGAATCTTCTTAGCCTATGCAGCCCATGCCAATTTCAAAGTCTATCAAATGGATGTCAAAGTGCCTTTCTGAATGGAGATTTGGAGGAAGAAGTGTATGTAAGTCAACCTCCTGGCTTTGAAGATCCAAATTTCCCAGAGTATGTCTATATCTACTGAAAGCACTTTATGGACTGAAGCAAGCACCTAGAGCCTGGTATGACACTTTATCAAGTTCCTTTGGAAAGTCACTCACAAGAGGTACTGTAGATAAAACTTTATTTTTCAGAATATGAATGGCTCTAACATACTTGTTCAAATTTAGTAGATGATATTATTTTGGCTCTACAGATGAGAAACTTTGTAAAAAGTTTGCCAACTGATGCAAAGCAAGTATGAAATGAGTATGATGGGAGAAATAACTTACTTTTCTTGGTTTACAAGTTAAGCAAGTTAGTGATGACTATTTCATTAGTTCAAACTAAATATATTTTTGATCTTTTAAAGAAGTTTGATCTAATGAATTGCACATCTGCAAAAACTCCCATGGCCACTGTAATAACCCCAATTTTCGGGAAATTTTTGAAACCCTTATGAATAGTGTTTTTGCTGACGAGAAAACTTTTTCATGCCACGCTATGTAGGGGTTCTGTTATTGATCTTATGGGATATTATAGTACTCTATTGAAGTATATAAGTGTATGTAAAGATCGTCAGAATCCAATTCCGAACACTTTGGTTGTTTCCCGGAAATCCACAATATACGAGAGAATTGAGTATAAGGTAACAGGATAAAAATGATTTAAATTAAAGGATTATAAAAGAGGATCATAGAAGGAATATAATATATTGAGAAAGTTAAGGGAACCTAAGTAATAAGATCCCGGGTATGATCCTTCAAACGATAAACGAGAATGAAAGTTAAGCGAACCGTATAGCAGATCAGCGGTCATTAGGCAAACGATTAGGAAGTTAATCAAGGGATAATGGGAATGATGTCATCCAACCAATAGAAAGAAGACAAGGAAGGAAGGATGACATCATGTGGATGAGATAAGCATGACATGGGAAGGAGGAGGTGTGGTGGCTTTGTAACCACACAAATCCAAGGGCAAGAAGGTAATTCACTAAAGCAAAAACAAAACCAAATCAACCAACCAAGCAAATCATTTCATTTTCATCAAACAAACACAAAATTCTCCATTCTTCATGAAGCTCTCGGGTGGGTTTCTTAATTTTTGAAAGTCCAAGCTCCTCCACTTGTTATTTTCCAAGGTAATTATCCTAGCTTCTCCTAGTTAAGTTACATACTTCCTATAAGTTTAAGCTTCTAATTCCAAGCCAATCTTTTTTCTATAAATCATCAAAGAAGATGGTGAATAGTGTTTTCAAGAACTAAAATTTGTGTTCTTGAAGTTGTGTTAGATTAAGCTTGGATAAAGACTTTAAAGGTGATTCCAAGCCATCCTCTTGATTCTCCACTCTCCAAGGAAGGTATAAACTACAAACCCTAGCTTTAGTTTTGAGTAATTAGGATTGAATGTGTTTGATTTAGCATATGTGAAGCATGATGCTTGAATGGTTGAAGTTTGGTTGAGTTGTAGAGATTAGTTGGTTTTGTTGTATTGTTGGAGTTGTAAATCTTGGTAATTAGTTAAAGAACCTAAGTAAAGCTTTTAGTTCATGTGAGGAATAAGTATAAATGGTAAATGTTGTGGTTTTGAATAAAAGAACTTAAGTATGATTAAAGTTAAGTTTAGGCATAAGTATGATGATTAAATTGAATTGGTTGGGGTTGTTATGATGTGATAAGGATGGAGGATGGTTGTATGTTGGATTTGAGGTTGATTTGGGTTGTTTGTGAATGGGTTAAAATTTGGAAATCACGTAAAACATAGCCGTCGTAACGTCCGATTTTCTTTGGACTGTTTTTGTGCATAGCATTAGGACCCGAGAACCCCCTGCTAGATTGTGACCACTGCCATGATTAGATAGCTCATGTTACGAGCTTCGTTTTGATATGTAGTTCGTTCGATTCCGATGCACGGTTTAGGAGAAACGACCGTTTCAAGTAACGGCGTTTCGCGAACGAAACTTTTTCCCTCGCCTTACTTTGAAACATAGATTAAAGACCAAAAAGGGTTAATTAATGTATGAAACATTTATGGTAAGTGTGTTGGGCAGTTGGTAAGACACTCGCGAAGGAATCGCTTTAAAACTTGTAAAGGTTAAATTATTAAAAATGGTGGAGCCGAGGGTACCCGAGTGGCTTAAGCGAATCAGTGAGCGCAAAACAAGCGTTAGAGTCTAAGTTAGTTAAAGTATAGATTTACAAGTGATTTTGGTTTAATTCCAACTTACTTGTTGTTATAGGTTACCAGACTCGTCCCGAGCCATTCGTAACCCCAGTCGCTCAGGCAAGTTTTCTACCCGTTATACTGTTGTTGTGATGTAAATATATGTATAGCATTATCTTGTGATATTGCATGATTGTTATTAGCAAATTTTGCGATATATTGGAGCATGCTAATATGGTATATATGCATGTCTGTTTCGTAATCTGGTTATCTATCTGTTGATTTCAATGCTTATAGTTGCATAATACCTATGCTAGAAATAAGCAAGTAGTTGCGTATACCCTTAGTATAGGGGATAAAAGGTGAACATATTTCTAAACCGGGAGTCGATGTTCCCGAGTATATATATATATATATTTATTTATTTATATATATATATATGGATATAGTTTTTAAAACTATTAATCGAATAAGGTTTATTCGATAACTTTAACTTTATTTTATTATTGAATATTATTTCAAATATTATTCGAAGGCGTATGACTCCTTTACATTATTTTTTGAATATTATTTGAATATTCATTTGAGGATGTATGACTCCTTTATTTTATTTAATGAATATTATTTATAATATTCATTCGAGGTATTTTGACTCAGCTTATTTTATTTATTGAATATTATTTGAATATTCATTTGAGGATCTATGACTCCGATTATTTGCTGAGATATATTCTTTAATTTATTAAAGAATAAGGTGTCGATAATCAAACTTATTTTTGATTATTCAAATAAAGATATTACTTTCGTATAAGTATATCTTTGATTATTTGCTATTCATTTCAAGTATAAGTTTTAATACTTCTACTTCAATTATTTTATAAAGATTATTTTTATGGGAATATTATTTAAATAATAATATTCAGACATTTTCTAAATATTCTGGGGACTGATTTACTTCATTAAATCAGTTTTACTCCAAACACTCTTTAAAGTGTTTTCGAGTCTTTAAAATGATTTTCAAAAGTTAGAGCGGATCCCAAAACTATTTTTATATTTAAGATCTTCCTTTTAAAAAGGGGATTTAAATACTCGCTCAAAACCTGGGGGATCCGGCTCGGTGGTGTGTTTTATATTCGCAACAAGGTTGTTGTCTTGGTAAAGAGTTTTTGATTACTTACCCAATATTCGGGAAGTAAATTCTTGGAACAAGCTAATCCATTAACAGGCATCGCCTGGGAAATATCGGTGAGTTTTCCTTTCCAACTAGGTACGACTTCTTGGTGGAGCCGTATCAACAAGTTTCTACTTGGGGAAAGGGGGAAACAAGCTTTACGTTTCAGAGTCATGGATTTCATCTGAACTAGGAGTGGCGTAAGTGGTCGAGTAGCGCCGGCCCAGCCTTATTATATTGGCCCAAATGGCCTGGAAGTTCCGCTAAGGCGGTCCATTCCTTAGGAGTTCAGTGTTCGGTTGACAAGTAAATCCGACAGGTTCTCCTCTACATGTAGAAAATGGTGGGGTTGTACTACTACGACTGATCATCGTAAGTGGTCTTCCTGGCGCGGTAAACTCCCGTAATGAGTTCATCATCCAATTGGATATTTCTGCAACACTACCCAAAGCACTTCGATAGAAAGGCTACGGTTGGGCGATTGTTGAGTGTTGGCAGGGTCAAGTTTTCAAAATAATGTTTGCATCAAATGAAGTATCTCATAACTTCATTTTATTTTGATGATATTTTAAAGGTTGAATCTATTCAAGTATTATCTTGTAGTCTCGTCTATGTGATGAACTTTGGAAACTAATTATAACTTGAATGGTGGTAGTTCAAGTAGTATTTGGAAAAGATATAAGTATATTGGAGTATTTTGTAACTTCATCTTTTAAACTTATATCTAGTAAATGATTATCTTATGCATGACAAAGATTTTCAGAAAAACGTTGAGACAAGGTTAGATATATGAGATCACCTCGCAACGATATTTTTATACAGTTATACACTGGAATTCTGTGTGTATTATGCATGGAAGAGGACTTCCAATATTTTGAAAAGTATATATGTATATATATACTGAATATTTTGCGACTTCATCGCATTAAGATATCAAACTTGGTTCATTTCTTTTGACCAAGACTTTCATGAGTATTATGAGTAGGCTCATATATTGTAAATCATTATACATATTATTTTGGTGGGCTTGCTGCTCACCCTTGCTTTATTTCTTCATCACACAACAACAGTTAGGAAAGATGGCCAGACTCCAGCAGACCCAGCGCAAGCGCGTGGGAAGCGTCCTGTGTCTTCCCGTTGATGTTGTAGCTGCTATAGCTGCAGAGGTAGATCTATTGTAGATCAGACCATCTACTTTTGAGAATCAATTATGTATAATTATAACTTGTGGCAGATAATGGCAATTAACTGTAAATTTATCAAGTAATCATTTTGGGTTGTAATAACTTTTAAATTGTGGATTCAAAGACTTGTACTTATTTAAATTTCATCTCTGAGACTATAACGGGTTGTGGTGTGTGTTAGTGTGGGGTCACAACATAAGGTTATTTATTAATTAAGTGAAGTGATATTGTGGAAAGAAAGACCGTGACGACCCGGATCCCCGACCCCGGATCTGGAGGTGTTACAGAAATGGTATCAGAGCTAAGCGTTATAAACCTCAGAGATGATGGGACGTTAAGATAATAAGTTCACAAAGATAATAAGAACTCTTGCCAAGTTCATAGTCGGGCTACCTAACGTAGTACTGACAGTTAAAACCCTTATGGGAACCCTTATAAATATCGTGATAGGAGCGTAGTTCGTTATCGTATATGGTAGCGGGACTCCGAACCCTGATGTTGAGGAGCAACATCGCGATGATATTTTATTACTAATTGGAGATCGGATTGTGGATCCGATAGAGTGTCCTAATGCAGGACCGAATGATGTTGATATTGAGGATTTAGCGGTTGAGGATGTTGTCCTAGAAGGGATAGTTATTGAGGAGGATCCCATGGAGGATCCTGACAGGATTGGATAAAGGACCACTGATGAATTGATGACCATGGTTTGGTCGACTACCAGAGGTAGGATTGGCCGGTCACTACCGGAGGTTCGTTCAAGTTGTAAAGATAGTAGCCCCTTTAACGCGGCTTACTCGTAAGACTGAGAAGTTCGAATGGACAGAGAAATGCGAGAACAGCTTTCAAGAACTGAAGCAGAGGTTGGTGATGGCCCTTATGCTGGCGTTGCCGGATGGAAAAAGAGATTTCGTGAAGTATAGTGACGCTTCGCACAAGGGCTTAGGGTGCGTGCTTATGCAGCACGGTAAGGTAATCGCGTACATGTCAAGACAATTAAGGTAATATGAAATTCGATATCCCCGCTCATGAGCTTAGGCTCGTGGCAATAGTTTTACCCTAAGGATTGGAGGCACTACTTGTATGGAGAGAAGTGCAAGAATTACCTAAGCCATAAGTGCTCTAGTACATTTTCACGAAGAAAGAGCTCAACATATGCCAGAGGAGGCAGTTAGAGCTAATCAAGAATAATGATTGGGAGATTCTTTATCATTCGGGGAAAGCCAATATGGTGGCTGATGCCCTTAGTAAAAAGGAGAGACTCAAGATGATAATGTCTCTTGGAGAGTTTATAAGAGATTTTGAGAAAATGGAAATAGTAGTGAAGGTAACCGGAGCCGGTACCGAAAAGCTGTTTGAAATAGCAATACAGCCCGAATTATTGGAAAAGATCATATTGTGCCAGAAAAGTTATGAATGAAGGCAGAGAGCCAACAAATAGATAAGAGGTTAATACCGAGAAAGATGAGAAGGGAATAATGAGGTATTCCTACAGAATTTGGGTTCCAAATGTTCAAGAGCTTAAAGATGAGATCTTAGATGAAAGCTAGTTTGAGGAATAAGATTTAGAGCAAACCCTGAACGTGATAGTCAGGGAGGTCGCCATCAAGATAGAAGGAACCCATGACATAATGGAGTGAAAAATGAGGATTTTAAATTAAAAGATGACCCCAATTATGGGGAGTAGGATGAAACATTTCATACTAAGGAAACAAAAAGTCGAGCGAGACAAGGAGACCCGAGACGGTACTCCTATACGGAAATTCATGGACCTGTCTAAAGAGAACTTAGACTATTATCCCCAACCACCACCCTGAGGAGACAGTGCGGTGGGAAATTCTTTCAGGACCTTTAAATCGCTAAGCTCTCAGAGTTCCAAGGAACAAGCTGACCCAGTCGAGGCAAGAGCCTGGCTAAAGGAAATATAGGAATCATTTGAGATTCTAAATGATTGACGAATCACAAAAGACTGTTTTTATCACTTACCCTCCTAAGAGAGAGACCACCCGCTGGTGAAAGGCCAAGGAAGGCACGGAGCAAGAGATTATAATAAACTGATTAAAGTTCAGCCAATTGTTTTCGGGAAAGTAATTCCCAAAGATAAGGAGATAGTGTAAAAGCTTTAGAGCCAGAACAAAGACAGACGAGTATGATAAATTATGAATCTAAGTTGTAAAAGTTATCAAGATTCGTTCTGAGGACACGAATCCAGAATGACGGGATGTTTGAAATCAATGCTTATGTTGTGTTGGTTCATGAAATAATGATAAGAGAAAGGAAAATAAAAAAGAAATTGAAGTGGAAAGGAATATAAAGGCAAGAGAGTTGAGGAATGATAAGGGAGTTGGGTATGAGGAAACCCTAAAGACTCGTAGAAATAGAAATAGAAAAGTATGTAATCGTCCGGATGAGAGTGATTCACCATGAGTTAAATTGATGGTTGAAGGTATAAGAGATACATATATTTTATCCCCTGTAAGTTGGGAAGATTCGAGGAAACCTTGAGATAATTCGAAGGATAAATAATGAGACGCGGATAGACTGAGGAGACAAGGAAGTAAGAAATTAGGAAAAATTGGATGAAGGAAGTGACCTTCAAGAATGTGAAGTGTAAGACCGGTGGCTCGATACCCAGAAAGGGAGACGCCAGGTATGAGAGATATCCCAACATTGAGATGACTGTTGAGATAAACAGCAAAAGTAAATAAGGAATTATTAAAAAGAAGTTCACGTTGAACATGACCAATATCTTCCAGAACATCCATGTTATCATTACCAAATCAGGAAAGAAAAGCAGATGACCATTGTTATCTTTTGGAGGCCATATGGATTGACCTCAATTTGAATAAGGATGCTATTATGAAGTTAGGTATAGACTATCGAGGTGGGAATGATGAATAAGATAATCTATCAAGGATATATGACTTGATTTATCCATGGAAGGATGCAGGTACCTTTTAAAGGTGGAATTAAGGATAAAACATTGGTAACTTAAAATGAATCCTAGGGGAATGCATACAGGTTGGCATTTCACCCTTAATAGGGATAGTATGAGTTTTGACAGTATGAATTGGAAAATATTAAGGTAATGATGACCTTTAAGGATCAGTGGAGAAATTTTTCAGAAGTATATAGACAATGGTTCTAGTAATAGTGAATGGTATTTTGATATGCCCTGTATCTAGGGAATACAGGAGGAACGATTCAAGGATAACCTTAGAGGTTTTGCAATGAGAAAGGTAATATTCAAAATTCTCAAGAATGGAAATGTTGATAAAGGAAATATGACGTAATTATAATGATGCCAAGTGGGGCACGTGTTAAACCACGAGAAAGTATGGATCGAACCAGTAAAAGTCAAAATTGTTCAGGGCAATTAGGACTTAAAAAAAAAAAAAAAAAAAAAAAAAAAAAAAAGGATGTTCTAATTATGATTGAGAGTCAGTCATGACAGTGATTAACCTCTAAAGACTGAGGCAATAACTTATGGAAAAATGGTGATTTTTTTTTTACTCATCAGATTTTAAGGAAAGCATTTTCACATAAGCTGTGATTGAAATAAGGTAGAAATTTATTTGGAGGTGGTTAATGTGACATTGACTGTAAGGAAATTTTACTATCAGGAAAGGCCAAAGAGGTGGCCGACACTTTAAAGGTAAGAGGATAATTATAGGCGCTCGTGCGAGAGGAATACAGTGATGATGGTTAAAGTTGTGAAGGTTGTATTATGGTTTGGAAGATTGACTTTCCTTCTGATGACTGTGCAATACCCGACCGTAATAGTAGTTGGTAAAGGTTTAATTCGCGTAATCGCCATGAACGGGCTATCTATCTTAGGAGGTCCTATCTTGAGATAAGCCAGGACCATGTTTCAAAAAGGACTAAACAAACCTTTGAGTTAAGTCTTCTATTGAAGGCATATGATTACGAATGGTATTAACCTGCTATCGTTGCTTTGATTGAAACTCTTCTGCACTTTTATCTGCTTCATGTCATGAAGGTACGTCAGAGTTTGGAGTGTTCTTCATAAATTGTGATTGGTGGTTATGTTAACTCCTTAGGAGAATTAGATACGAGATGTATGGACTCCGTATGGTTAGTTATTAAGATTTCATGGAAAATGAATGACTACAGTGGGTCAGTGGTGGACCATAGTAAGGCAGCAATGATTCTGCGAGTAGTGAGCTGATTACAACCATGAGAGTTGTATTGGAATGGGTGTTGAGATTGAGTACCACTAATCGGGTCGTGGTAGTGTATAAGTTATCATTGATAGACTAATTAAGTAGAGTATCTACCTATTGAATATTTATTCTTTCTTATCAATAGAGAGCCGTATTATTATACGAGGAAGGTTGCGATGCGAGCATAGAATCCTAGTAACAGTGATATATAGAATGAGATCCCAGATTCGATTTTCGATGTCGAGGGAGTTTCAAAGGTGATTGTGTATAAGCTCGAGGAAGAGCATGGGTCCATAGAATGATGGACGGGATAGAGAAAATATTTAGGCACGTGAAATACGATGCTATAATACTTGATGTTGATATAAATACATATATGTTTTGTTCTCCTATGACAAACCTCTATAGTTCAGAGGTAGATTCCAAGCCAGATATTTTGTGGCAGTATATTTTTTTCATATATACAATTCTCTTCAGTTCGTTCTTTTCTCTTCTTTTCATTTCATGTAAGCTGAGAAGAATAACCCTTCCAGAAAGGGGAGGTATTGCCGAATGACTATCTATCTGTGTGATAGAAGCCTAGTAGGATACCAGCTATTGTTTAATTGCTTGTCAAGTACTAAAGGCTGGCCACCTTCTGTACTAACTATGCGATATAACAAGTGTTCATGATCTTAGTGATCTCTCAACAAATTCCTTTACTTCTATTTGATTGATCAAATTTTGGAAAATAGAAGCAACTGAAAAAGGAGTAATAAAGTGGTGGTAGTATGCGGAATGGGAACACATTCGTGATACTAAGGTTGACGTGGTTATTAAAAGGTTATAGAATGCTAACGAGCAAAAGTATAACCAGTATAATATTAGGAACGGAAGGTAGTAGCGATTACGAACTGGAAAAGAATGGGTATTGAGAAGCAGAAGCTCTAATGTTAAAAGCAATAATGAAAGTCTGTGTAATAGACTTGAAAGAATTTGGAATGATCACTTAATTCGGATTGAGTTATCTTACGACAATAGATCATATGTCATTATCGAGATGTCGCCTTATGAGATCATTGAGGGAAGACAATGTCGATCTCCCTTATGTTAGGATGAAGTTGTAGAGCGCAAGATGCTCAGACCAGTAGTAGTCCAAAGGACCAAGGATATGATAGATCTAATCAGAGGACGGCTGGTAGTAGCCCAAGATGGACATGATAAGTATGTTGATTTGACACGAAAGGATAAAGAATATGAAATAGGGGACCTAGTAATGTTATAGGTATCCCTTGGAAAGGATTGATGAGGTTCGGAAAGAAAGGAAAGCTAAGTCTACAATTTGTTGGACCCTTGGATATATTAAGACGTTTGGGAAGTTAGCATATGAGCTAGCCCTAACCCCGAACATGTAGCAGGTCGTAACGTGTTCCACGTATCAATGTTAAGGAAGTGTAATTCGGATGCCAGACAAATAGGGGCATATGAGCGCATAAACATGCAACCAGACGTAACCTATATGGAGCAACCAGGAAGGGTATAGAGTAAAAAGGAACGAGTGCTTAGGAGAAGGGTTATCAAACTAGTAAGAGTTTGATGGTAGAACCACAATGTGGGAAAATTTACTCGAGAGTTAGAAAGTGCAATGCTAAGAGAGTATCCCTATTCATTTTCTATCTGATTCCGGGACGGAATCCTTTTAAGGAGGGGAGACTGTAATAACCCCAATTTTCGGGAAATTTTTGAAACCCTTATGAATAGTGTTTTTGCTGAACGAGAAAACTTTTCATGCCACGCTATGTAGGGGTTCTGTTATTGATCTTATGGGATATTATTAGTACTCTATGAAGTATATAAGTGTATGTAAAGATCGTCAGAATCCAATTCCGAACACTTTGGTTTTTCCCGGAAATCCACAAGATACGGAGAGAATTGAGTATAAGGTAACAGGATAAAAAGGATTTAAATTAAAGGATTATAAAAGAGGATCATAGAAGGAATATAATATATTGAGAAAGGTTAAGGGAACCTAAGTAATAAGATCCCGGGTATGATCCTTCAAACGATAAAACGAGAATGAAAGTTAAGCGAACCGTATAGCAGATCAGCGGTCATTAGGCAAACGATTAGGAAGTTAATCAAAGGGATTAATGGGAATGATGTCATCCAACCAATAGAAAGAAGACAAGGAAGGAAGGATGACATCATGTGGATGAGATAAGCATGACATGGGAAGGAGGAGGTGTGGTGGCTTTGTAACCACACAAATCCAAGGGCAAGAAGGTAATTCACTAAAGCAAAAACAAAACCAAATCAACCAACCAAGCAAATCATTTCATTTTCATCAAACAAAACACAAAATTCTCCATTCTTCATGAAGCTCTCGGGTGGGTTTCTTAATTTTTGAAAGTCCAAGCTCCTCCACTTGTTATTTTCCAAGGTAATTATCCTAGCTTCTCCTAGTTAAGTTACATACTTCCTATAAGTTTAAGCTTCTAATTCCAAGCCAATCTTTTTCTATAAATCATCAAAGAAGATGGTGAATAGTGTTTTCAAGAACTAAAATTTGTGTTCTTGAAGTTGTGTTTAGATTAAGCTTGGATAAAGACTTTAAAGGTGATTCCAAGCCATCCTCTTGATTCTCCACTCTCCAAGGAAGGTATAAACTACAAACCCTAGCTTTAGTTTTGAGTAATTAGGATTGAATGTGTTTGATTTAGCATATGTGAAGCATGATGCTTGAATGGTTGAAGTTTGGTTGAGTTGTAGAGATTAGTTGGTTTTGTTGTATTGTTGGAGTTGTAAATCTTGGTAATTAGTTAAAGAACCTAAGTAAAGCTTTTAGTTCATGTGAGGAATAAGTATAAATGGTAAATGTTGTGGTTTTGAATAAAAGAACTTAAGTATGATTAAAGTTAAGTTTAGGCATAAGTATGAATGATTAAATTGAATTGGTTGGGGTTGTTATGATGTGATAAGGATGGAGGATGGTTGTATGTTGGATTTGAGGTTGATTTGGGTTGTTTGTGAATGGGTTAAAATTTGGAAATCACGTAAACATAGCCGTCGTAACGTCCGATTTTCTTTGGACTGTTTTTGTGCATAGCATTAGGACCCGAGAACCCCCTGCTAGATTGTGACCACTGCCATGATTAGATAGCTCATGTTACGAGCTTCGTTTTGATATGTAGTTCGTTCGATTCCGATGCACGGTTTAGGAGAAACGACCGTTTCAAGTAACGGCGTTTCGCGAACGAAACTTTTTCCCTCGCCTTACTTTGAAACATAGATTAAAGACCAAAAAGGGTTAATTAATGTATGAAACATTTATGGTAAGTGTGTTGGGCAGTTGGTAAGACACTCGCGAAGGAATCGCTTTAAAACTTGTAAAGGTTAAATTATTAAAAATGGTGGAGCCGAGGGTACCCGAGTGGCTTAAGCGAATCAGTGAGCGCAAAACAAGCGTTAGAGTCTAAGTTAGTTAAAGTATAGATTTACAAGTGATTTTGGTTTAATTCCAACTTACTTGTTGTTTATAGGTTACCAGACTCGTCCCGAGCCATTCGTAACCCCAGTCGCTCAGGCAAGTTTTCTACCCGTTATACTGTTGTTGTGATGTAAATATATGTATATGCATTATCTTGTGATATTGCATGATTGTTATTAGCAAATTTTGCGATATATTGGAGCATGCTAATATGGTATATATGCATGTCTGTTTCGTAATCTGGTTATCTATCTGTTGATTTCAATGCTTATAGTTGCATAATACCTATGCTAGAAATAAGCAAGTAGTTGCGTATACCCTTAGTATAGGGGATAAAAGGTGAACATATTTCTAAACCGGGAGTCGATGTTCCCGAGTATATATATATATATATATTTATTTATTATATATATATATATGGATATAGTTTTTAAAACTATTAATCGAATAAGGTTTATTCGATAACTTTAACTTTATTTTATTATTGAATATTATTTCAAATATTATTCGAAGGCGTATGACTCCTTTACATTATTTTTTGAATATTATTTGAATATTCATTTGAGGATGTATGACTCCTTTATTTTATTTAATGAATATTATTTATAATATTCATTCGAGGTATTTTGACTCAGCTTATTTTATTTATTGAATATTATTTGAATATTCATTTGAGGATCTATGACTCCGATTATTTGCTGAGATATATTCTTTAATTTATTAAAGAATAAGGTGTCGATAATCAAACTTATTTTTGATTATTCAAATAAAGATATTACTTTCGTATAAGTATATCTTTGATTATTTGCTATTCATTTCAAGTATAAGTTTTAATACTTCTACTTCAATTATTTTATAAAGATTATTTTTATGGGAATATTATTTAAATAATAATATTCAGACATTTTCTAAATATTCTGGGGACTGATTTACTTCATTAAATCAGTTTTACTCCAAACACTCTTTAAAGTGTTTTCGAGTCTTTAAAATGATTTTCAAAAGTTAGAGCGGATCCCAAAACTATTTTTATATTTAAGATCTTCCTTTTAAAAAGGGGATTTAAATACTCGCTCAAAACCTGGGGGATCCGGCTCGGTGGTGTGTTTTATATTCGCAACAAGGTTGTTGTCTTGGTAAAAGAGTTTTTGATTACTTACCCAATATTCGGGAAGTAAAATTCTTGGAACAAGTTAATCCATTAACAGGCATCGCCTGGGAAATATCGGTGAGTTTTCCTTTCCAACTAGGTACGACTTCTTGGTGGAGCCGTATCAACAAGTTTCTACTTGGGGAAAGGGGGAAACAAGCTTTACGTTTCAGAGTCATGGATTTCATCTGAACTAGGAGTGGCGTAAGTGGTCGAGTAGCGCCGGCCCAGCCTTATTATATTGGCCCAAATGGCCTGGAAGTTCCGCTAAGGCGGTCCATTCCTTAGGAGTTCAGTGTTCGGTTGACAAGTAAATCCGACAGGTTCTCCTCTACATGTAGAAAATGGTGGGGTTGTACTACTACGACTGATCATCGTAAGTGGTCTTCCTGGCGCGGTAAACTCCCGTAATGAGTTCATCATCCAATTGGATATTTCTGCAACACTACCCAAAGCACTTCGATAGAAAGGCTACGGTTGGGCGATTGTTGAGTGTTGGCAGGGTCAAGTTTTCAAAATAATGTTTGCATCAAATGAAGTATCTCATAACTTCATTTTATTTTGATGATATTTTAAAGGTTGAATCTATTCAAGTATTATCTTGTAGTCTCGTCTATGTGATGAACTTTGGAAACTAATTATAACTTGAATGGTGGTAGTTCAAGTAGTATTTGGAAAAGATATAAGTATATTGGAGTATTTTGTAACTTCATCTTTTAAACTTATATCTAGTAAATGATTATCTTATGCATGACAAAGATTTTCAGAAAAACGTTGAGACAAGGTTAGATATATGAGATCACCTCGCAACGATATTTTTATACAGTTATACACTGGAATTCTGTGTGTATTATGCATGGAAGAGGACTTCCAATATTTTGAAAAGTATATATGTATATATATACTGAATATTTTGCGACTTCATCGCATTAAGATATCAAACTTGGTTCATTTCTTTTGACCAAGACTTTCATGAGTATTATGAGTAGGCTCATATATTGTAAATCATTATACATATTATTTTGGTGGGCTTGCTGCTCACCCTTGCTTTATTTCTTCATCACA
Source organism: Apium graveolens (assembly GCF_009905375.1). Classification (NCBI taxonomy): domain Eukaryota; kingdom Viridiplantae; phylum Streptophyta; class Magnoliopsida; order Apiales; family Apiaceae; genus Apium; species Apium graveolens. Next base: position 157,570,278 of record NC_133649.1, on the reverse strand, counting down.
CAACAACAGTTAGGAAAGATGGCCAGACTCCAGCAGACCCAGCGCAAGCGCGTGGGAAGCGTCCTGTGTCTTCCCGTTGATGTTGTAGCTGCTATAGCTGCAGAGGTAGATCTATTGTAGATCAGACCATCTACTTTTGAGAATCAATTATGTATAATTATAACTTGTGGCAGATAATGGCAATTAACTGTAAATTTATCAAGTAATCATTTTGGGTTGTAATAACTTTTAAATTGTGGATTCAAAGACTTGTACTTATTTAAATTTCATCTCTGAGACTATAACGGGTTGTGGTGTGTGTTAGTGTGGGGTCACAACATAAGGTTATTTATTAATTAAGTGAAGTGATATTGTGGAAAGAAAGACCGTGACGACCCGGATCCCCGACCCCGGATCTGGGGGTGTTACAATTTTCAGATATCTCAAGGGAACACCAAAACTTGGCATTTGGTATCCTAGAGATTCTGGTTTTGATCTAACTGGTTATTCAGATGCAGACTATGCAGGTTGCAGAATTGATAGAAAAAGCACAACAGGAACTTGTCAATTTCTAGGAAACAAGCTTGTGTCCTGGTTCAGTAAAAAGCAAAATTCAGTTTCTACCTCTACAACTGAAGCTGAATATATTGCTGCTGGCAGTTGTTGTGCACAGATTTTATGGATGAAAAATCAATTGCTAGACTATGGTTTACAAGTTGAGAGGATCCCTATTTTCTGTGATAACACAAGTGCAATTGCCATCACTGAAAATCCAGTGCAACATTCAAGGACAAAGCACATAGACATCAAGTACCATTTCATAAGGGAACATGTAATGAATGGTACTGTAGAGTTATATTTTGTTCCAATTGAGAAGCAACTTGCAGATATATTTACCAAGCCACTAGATGAATCCACCTTTTCTAGGTTGGTAAGTGAGTTAGGTATGCTTAATTACTCTTGAATCTATCTGAGTTATTTTGCAAGTTGATAAGTAGCCAGAAATTTAACTGATTTTTAGTCTTGAGTGAAATTTTGGCTAAGTCAAAATTTGCATCTCGACGGATGACCACTATCCACCGAGTTGAGTCATCCGTCGATATACAATGTGCAAATAAAAAAAAATCAATTATTTTTCTGGAATCTTTTAAAACTCGACGGATAACAGTTTATCCTTATCCGTCGAAGTGTCTAAATCTTAACCGTTAATTCCCTGAACATTATCCATCGAGTATACTTACAGTTTCTAAGCATTACACGACGGATAATGGGTGGAATTTTTACAGTTTATTTTTTTTAACGGCTAATTTAGGCAATTTCTATTGGGTAATTTACTTTTCTTTATTATTTTCATCCGTTGTTTTTGAGGGAGTATAAAAGCTTATTTCATTCCAATTATTTTCTTTTATCATTCTCAAATTCAACTGCTTTTATTTTATTCTCTCTCAAACAAATATCCTTTTTCTCTTCAAGCTTTCATTCTCTAACAATGGCACCTGTAGTAAAGATCATGTCTCAGACTGGGTTCATTTATGAGAAGAACAACTTCACTGCTTTGGTCAATAAGGGTATTCAGCAATCAGAAGACTATCACAAGATGATGGACTTCGTGAAGAACTGCAAGTTAAGTTATGCCATGCTTGAATCACCCACAGTTTATTGTGAAGTTGTTGAAGAGATGTGGACCACTGCAAACTACAACTCTACTGACAAAACCATCACTCTAACTATTAAAGATAATGAGTTCTGTATCAATAGTGATGTGATAAAAGCATGTTTCAAAATTCCTGATGATAATGTAACTTCACCACACACTGACACTGATATTATCAATATGCTTAATTCCATGCATTATGCACTTCCTACTAATAAGCTAAGTGAAATTAGAAGATTAGGTCTTAGGAAGGAATGGAGTTTCATGTGTGATGTTGTGACTAAAGTTTTCTCTGGAAAAGTCAGTAATTTTGATTCTGTGAACATTTCCATGCTTAACATGCTATACATGCTAGTTACAGATAAATTTTACAAATTCAGTGACCTTGTCTTGTATGAGTTAGGTTTTAAACTAGGTGAGTTAGCCAAAAGGGGAAAGAATGTATATTATGCTAGATTTTTCATGATATTGGCTAACCATCTTTGTCAAGAGATTGTACTTGAGAACCCAAACAACAAATTAGCTTGTTGGGTTCAAGAGAGAAGAATCATTACAGATTTGAACAGAGCCAACCATCATAGGGATGTGCCAATGTTCTACTTTCCTGTAATGCAAACACCTCAGGTAAGTGAGGTAAGTTCATCCATACCCTCAACTATTCCAATCTCCTATTTTTCTTTGAGTTCAGGCATAGCTATGGCAACTGTGACAATGACCAAACAGTTGCCTACCAAAGCTGCCAAAACAACTGTAATTTCCAAATCCAAATCAAAGAAAACCCCCTCTAGTATCTCTCAAAAGGTACCAGTTGAAAAATCTACCAAAGCCAAAGAGGGGAGTGTGAAGGAGGGTCAGATAGGTGAGGGAAGGGGTGAACATCAAAGAAACCCCAAGGATAAGGTTGGAGAGTTGAGTGAATCCCAGCCTAGCCATACTGTAGTTTCCCAACAAACTGCAGTGCTTAAAAGGGACAAAAGCTCACTTCTAGCTGCATCCTCCCAAAAGGATGTGGCTATTGAACAAAGCTCCCATCCAAGAGAACAGGACAAAAAGGTTAGGGACACAAGCTCACCCCAAACTTACACTAGAAAGAAGAAATCCAAAACAACTGGGGATGCACAGGGTACACACACAGTGCAAACTGGTGCTAAAGACACAGTCGCTGCACCTTCTCAAATTCAGATTGATGTGGCTCCAATAAATGTGGAGTCACAGCCAAAATCTCTTATAATAGAAGCCACTGAAACACCATAATCACCAACTAACTCATTGGAAGTGGATATGATAAACAGTTCAATTCCTGATTCCCCTTCTTTAACTCTGTTGGGGAAGCCAAAATCTAGTACAAGTGAGCATCATCTTTTAGATGATTTGTTGGCTCACTTGCCAATTCTTTCAGATACTATTGTGACATCTGTGCCTCAAATAACTTCAATCAACACAGAGTCAACAATAGTTTCTCTTCCAACCTCATTCATTTCTACTCTCTCGATGGATATTGCTCATCCGGCTCATCCGTCGAGTAGTGATTGTATCCCGACGGATAAGCTTAACAGCAGTTATCCGTCGGATAGCTTTACCACTCACCCGATGGATATCACTTATCCGTCGAGTGTCTCTGCACAACTTCAAACTTCAATTATTTCAAGTGCAGAAGATTTAGTGGTAATACAGTCACTCTTAGGACTGAGAGAGGAGAGTGCTTTGAGTGAGAGGTTGGGTTGCTCCCAGGCAAAAGGAGAGGAAAAGAGTGAATCTCAGCAATCCATTTCTTCAATATTGGCAAAAGTGAGTGAGAGGAGTCCCACCTTAGTAGGTGAAGGTGAGGGTGTGAGGGTGGGGAGCCAGGGTGAGACCCTGATGCAACAAAAGAGAGATTATGAGAGAAAGGCAGGTACAGGAGAAATAAGGATGGATCCAGCCATTGCTAGTGAGTCAATGATTGTGGATGATGCTGAAAAGGAAAGACAATTTCAGCAACATTACAAAGCTGAAATTGATAACATTTCCTTGGATGCTGACACTTTTACTCATCTTGTGTCAGCCTATCAATTGTTGGCTGCTCAGGGCAATATGGAGGCAGAGCAGACTTTGAATTTAGTGCACACCACAAAATCTCTTCAAAGAGATAAAGCTGCTGTTAACAGGATGCCTTCTCAAGCTGGAGAGCCGTCTGAAGAATTTGGAGTAAATTCTAATGATGATGACTCTAGTTCTTTGGATGGAAGCATGAACTTAGGGGGAGTTGAAGGCCCAAGTTATGCTTTAAGTTTACCTGAATTGGCATGGGCAAAGGAATCTACACCAGGACAATTTGAGGTGTCTTTGGTCAAACAAGTAATGGCTATTCAACAGGCCCTTCAGGAAACTTCAGATGCTGGTACCAAGGCTATTCTTCAAGCTCACCTAGACTCCCTACATCTAATGAAGATCCAGCACTTAAGACAAAATCTCAGTGTGGATGAATTGAAAAGAGATACAGCTGACTTGAAGACCTATAACTCTGAGAAGCTGGATTCAGTAATGCCATATGGTACCATGCAAGATCTACTACTAAGATTGAGGAGAGAATCAGACTCTGAAAAGAAGCTAGCCAAGCAGGAAAACAGAGTTCAAGTTATTGAAGATTCAGTGGCTATTCTTCTTCAAAATCAATAGACTCAGACAAATCTTCTCATGCAACTGGCTAAAGCACAAGGCCTAACTCCTCAACTTGATGATAACAAAAAGGGGGAGAGAGAATCAAGTAAGGGGGAGAAAGGACCAACAGAGGGGGAGAAACTTCAAGTACAAATCAACAAAGTAATTGTGCCTTCAATTACTATCTCCAAGCCACCAGTTGCAGATGGTATAGATCTAATTAAAGCAGCAGCAACAAATTTGAAAGTTGCTGAAAAAGGAAAGTTGAGTTTGATCAACTGGGATAAGATTGATGAGGAGATACAGAAAAAGTTTGAACTAGTCAAGGAGCCAGTTAAGTCAGCCATTCATCACTCTCATGTCAAGCTAATCAGTGTGAATGAGATGAGCATGAACTATCTGGAGAAAGGACAATCTTCCTGCATCAAATCATAAAAGGCTGAAATAATTCTCAAACCAAGGACAAATTATCCAAAGTCATCTTTGAAGAATCTCTTGGACACTGTGTATGAGACACCCAAGCCTGATGAAAAGAAGCTTCTGTCAAGATCCATTGTCTTCTATAAAGATCCAGCTGATTCAGCCTCAAAAAGGAGAATTGCTAAGATATTCAGAAATGGAAAGGAAATTTGTGTGGTAGCTGGACATTTACAATTTGCTCAAGCAAAGAAAGAAGAAAAAGCAAGATTAAAGAAGGAAAAGAGGCAAGCTGCTCTAGATGCAAAGAAATCTAAACAAAAGAAAGAGCAGATTGTCATCTTGGCCAAGCTACAGGCTGTAAACTCTTCTCAACAAATTCCCTCTCAACCATCTGAAGCTGCTGAATCAAAGAAGAAGATTGAAGAACAGAAGAAATCCCCAAGAAAGAAAGAATTGGCTAGAAGAACAAAAAGGAAACTGGATGTTGTTGACAAGGAATTGAAAGATCAATTTCTTAAGGAATCCATACCAGCTAAAACTCAAGCATCAAAGCCCTCTGTGGTATTTGAAGATATAAGGGTGGTGGACCCCTACAGGAACATACATGGAGAGCCTATTGTGCCAAAGGATGAGCCAATAGAGTGGGATAAATTACCAATTCCTGACTTCAACTTGCCAATCCTTATCAAGCCAAAAAGGACAAAATCAAGGGCAATCAAGAAAGTGAAGCTGTCACCTCTCAAATCCAAGTCATATATCCTGAACATCCACTGTCCAGAACTATGATATTTTTCCTGTTGCCCTGCAATCACAAATACCATTAATGATTAGTTTTAAGGACCCCGACTTGCTTGGATCCTTTGGCCTTATTACGTTTGTTAACATTTGCAGCGGATTTAGCATCAGAGTTTATGTTAACATTTTTCTTATCAGCATTTACACTATCAGACTTTGTATCAGAACTTACACTAGAAGGAACAATGCTAACTTTTTTTAAAGAAGGTTTTATTTGATAATAATGATAGTACAAACTATGATATTCCTTACAAGTATAAATGGAATGCCTTAAACTACCACAATGAAAACAAGGATTTTGTGGCTTATATCTAACAGACTGACTCTTAACTCCTGACTTTGAAGATAAGGAGTTTATGTTCTTATTTTTCCTGCAAAAAGAAGCCAGATGATTAGAATTTCCACAGTTATGACATGTTTTTCTAAGAGCATTAGGAACAGGCTTGTAATCATTACTTTTATTCACACCCTCCTTTCCATTCCTATTTTTCCTAGGTGACTTTCCCTTGTTGACATTCTTAACATCTTTCAGCTTATGCTTAAGCTGCTTCTTTGTCATTAAGCCTATGTTTACTTCCACTGGCTTACCCTGTTTTGGTTTGTCAGAAGTTAATTTCTCTTTAACTTTTGATTTATCAGTATCAGACTTTACAACTACAAACTTAACAGGTTTTATGTTTGGCTTTTGTTTGACAATTATAGGCTCAATTTCTACAGTTCCTTTATCATTCTTGCCATCTCCATAACTTAAGCCCTCTTTCCTGTTTCCACTACTTAATAAATTATGAGTTGTTCTGCCAGAGTTATTCCAAGTTCTGATAATCTCTCTTTCCCTTTTTAACTCAGTTTTTAGAGATTCATTCATTTTAAGTACTTCATCCCTAACATAGAAAGTATCATCTCTATCTTTCTGAGTTTGATGGAACATGACTAACTCTTTTTCTAAATAATCATTCCTCTTTTTACAAACAAGATTTTCAGAAGTTAATCTTTCACATGTTAAAGTTTGATCTCTATAACTAATGAACATGTTTTTAAGATATCTTCTCAACTCATTAATATCATCAGTATGAAAGGCATAAGTAGTTTGAGGTACCTTTAACTCAGCAGCTTCAGAACTGCTATCAGCATTTACCATCAAGGCATAGTTCTCCTCACTTTCAGAATCTGAAGTTTCTGTCCAGCTTTTCTTCTTTGTGACAAGAGCCTTGCCTTTGTCACTCTTCACTTTCTTGCAATCAGGAGATATGTGGCATTTCTCACCACAGTTATAGCATTTGATATTTGTGTAATCTCCTCTATCAGACTTCCCTCCTTTGCCTTCAGATTTTTTGAAACTTTTCTTATCAGAACTTGCACCTTTCCTGGAAAACTTCTTTCCCTTCCTGAATTTTCTGTATGCAATCCTTGTGATTCCTTTCACCATAAGAGCACACAGCTTTATCATCTCCTCATCAGCATCCATCTCAGGCAAGCTTTCAGTTTCTGAGTCATCATCACTATAAGAACTTGATGAATCAGTATCAGACTTTGTGATGAGAGCTTTTCCCTTGCCTTTCCTTGAGGTAGCTGTTTTGGGAGATTCCTCCTCAGCCTTAAGAGCAACTATCCTTGACTTTCCTCTTTTCCTCTTGCTTCTTTGTTCCATCTCAAGTTCATGAGTCTTGAGCATCCTATAAATTTTATCAAGAGTTGTTTCTTCAAGATTATAGTTGTCTCTTATAGTGGTGGCCTTCAAATCCCATCTTTCAGGAAGTGCTAACAGGAATTTAAGATTTGAATCCTCAAGATCATATTCCTTGTCGACTAGTGACAAATCATTCAACAGTTTGACAAATCTGTCATATAAACCAGTTAATGACTCATCAGGCTTTGAGTCAAAGTGTTCATACTCTTGAGTGAGTATAGTCTTCCTGTTCTTCTTAATTGAATCAGTTCCCTAGTATCTTGTCTCCAAGGCATCCCATATCTCCTTCGCAGTCTTGCAGTTAATTACCCTATTTGACATTACATTATCAATGGCACTATGTAGCAAGTGTCATACCTTAGCATCCTTAGCAATTGATGCGATATCTTCAGCAGTGTAATCAATCTTCTCCTTTGGTACAGACTTTGCTGGTTGACCTGCAACTACAACATCGAGTTTGGTTGGCTTGTGTGGTCCTTCATTGATTCTGTCAAGGTATTCTGGATCAGTAGCTTCCAGAAACATAGACATCCTCACCTTCCATATGGAATATTCAGATGGTTTCAGTATGGGAACTCTAATAGTCTCATATCGACTATGTTCACCAACAACTCAAACTCGTCCAAATAAACAAATAAAATAAATATTAGTAAAAATGTTTAAGATATATTAAATTTTCATACATGTTTGGTTATATACTTATATATAATAATAAATATTATGTATATTACATGATGTTGGTTTTTACTTAGTAATGATAAAATATTTTTTCTTTGATGTACAAAGAGTTTCAAATATTATTTTAGTTTATTAATCATGCTTTTGTTATTTAAAATTTTCATATTCAATCACGCAGATATAACATTTTTATGCTTTGTAATCGGTAGATGTATGTTGATTTTTGATTATATATTTGGTTGTTCAAAAAAAAATTTGAGTATATTACATTTTTAAGTCTGCGAAACTTATATTATTGTATCCAAATAATGATGTGTATTTGCTAATAAAATATATAAATAGAAATTGAACAAAAACTATATGCCGGAATGAATTAAATAGATTAGTTAATTAATTCATAAATAACTATATAAATTTTTCTTTACAGGTTATCGTGTATAATTAAGAATGTTCACGAATTTTATGACGAACCAGTCACGAATTATATTAACGAAAATATTCACGAACATTATAATTGATAACTTAAAAACTTTGGAGTCGAATTATAAATCGAATTTTAGAATCGTGATCATGTTCAACTTCTTTATAAATTATATTGAATTCGAAATGAATTTTGTTCAGATAAACGTCGAATTGTTCGTTAGCGTATCTACTCATTTACAACTTATAATTCTTTACAACATTTGTGTAATTTTTAAAATATAATACTATGAATCTCATATCAATATTTTATATTTAAGCTTCAAATTATAATATAAATTAGAAATTTCAATTTGAAATAATTTGGGGTGTTTTACCTAAATATTCATTTTGGGTTTAAAATGCACAAAATACTTAAAGGCGCGAAGTTCCGCACTAAATAATCACTCAAATATGCATCTCCCACTTACGCATAGTAAAGAAGACGCGTGTTTAAAATGCGTGCATGTGTGTTCCTTTTTTATTTTTATTTAAAACGTATCTTCATGATACATATTCATACCAAATTAAAGAGGAATATATGTACGTATCATGTGTAATTAGTTGATATTAATGGTGAAATTTTGTGTTAAATGATATTTTGCACACTTAAAATTAAAAAATGGTGTATTTTGATATTTTTTAATAATTTCCAGGAAACTTGACCATATATGTAGCCTAGGTTGATATGCACAAATGGAAAGTTATTATTCAAATTTACCTCATAATTTATGAGCTATTAATATTTTATGTTTGAACTTGAATTAACGATAATAAAAACTTGTAAGTTTTGTTTGAAATCCCTAAACAAGACAACAACGGAGCCTATGTTTGAATTTTTCGTCCTTCTGGCCGTTAGACTGAAGTTGTCTTTATCTTAACTGTGAATCACTGATTTTATTTCAATTATAAAGTTCGTGTTCCATTAATTTCAGGGACAATGATGTTAAACTTGTTTTTATCCAATTAATTCGAATTGTGCAACTATTAGAGGTTATTTGGTTCAAGACGTGATATTGAATTGGAATTAGAAATTGGGTTAGAGTGGTATGCAGATCAGGTATTATATTTTATATCATGTGTTTGATTGAGTGATGTAATCAATATTTTTAATTTAAAATATTTTAAGCCAATAATTTTAATTTAATTATAAATATAAACTTTATTATTATTTTAATATATTTTTTATTCATAGATTTATTTTAATATTAAACATTTACATTTCATTGCTAAAATAAAAATTAAAATAGTAGAATTAAAGTTGATACGCATGTCACTCCCTCGTACTCACCTCTCTATTTGAGTTTGAAAAACTCATCCATTTGGGGTTTAAGTAATTAGTATGAAATTCAATTTTTCTGAACCAAACACTAGGTATGAGGTTGAAATGGCGAAACTCATACATGATTTTAGAATTTAATGAAACGAACGACCCCTTAAATTTTTTGAGTAGATTCAGGAAATTAGATTTTATGTATAAATTTATTTTTAATGTAATTTTTCAAGAAAGATGTATAGATTTAGAAATATACTAAATAAGTGTATTGTATCATCCGGTACAACCAACACATGCAAGAAGGAGAAACACATGTTACCAAAAATTAATTTGCCCATAGGAATAGCTATGTGTGTAAGTAAATTAATCATGAATTACTGTATTTAAGTTAAAATACTTGAAATTAATCTTTAATCTGATAATTGCTTGGATGAGCTCGATCTTAAATTCTTGATCAGCTCAAGCCTTATGAGCATTTCCAATGCGTTAGCTAATTTGATTAGTTAAATTAATATAAAATCGTGTACCCTTGACCTCAATAAAGAATGTCATGAGTTTGGAACTCGGGATGTGAGTATATTGTAAATATAATATATATATATATAATAATAAATAGCTAAAATTTAGATGTTGAAAATGTTTGTTCTACTATTATCTATTATCTATAATGATTAGTTATTATTAAAAAAAGAATAAGTTAAGTATTAGTTTTAAATTTCAAGATCATGTATGATTTTATACCATAAGATCCCTAAAGAAGATTGTACTTTAACATTTTTGATTGAGAGAAGTTGACGGGGTAATTATAGATAATAATTTTACAATCAACAAATTTGAAAAATTATTTTAGTATTTTCTAAAAGTTTAGCTAATAGGTTGTGTGCTCGGAGAAGCAAAAAATAAGATTATTAATTAAAATTTACTGTCCACATATATAGGATATGTCCACATACATAGGATATAGCTAACAAGAGAGTATGTGTTAGAAATTTGCAATTGCATGTAGGCGTGGGCTGGATTTGAATTGGATTTAACTTAATCCATATTCATATCCATTAACAATTGTTGGATCAGATTCAGATTGCTTTCAATTTTTTAATAACATAATTCATATCTAATTCATTTCGTATCATTAAATCGGATCTCCAGATTCATTTATAGCTAACAAGAGAGTATGGGTTAGAGATTTGCACTTGCAGGTATGTAACGTCTGGGAAAATTACGTTTATATAATATCATATTTATAATAAATTATATGTTTTAATGTGTCATTTATGTGGAATTAACTGTCAAACCCTAATTGTTATGTGTTATGTGCATTTTGTGTCGTCCCGGTATTTTTAAGATATTTTTCGGATACTTTATTTTTGCATTCATAGCTTTCATTTCAAAAATTTTACGACCCGAATCATGATTTTAAAGCAGGTATTTCAAATAAAATAATGTGCCTTATTTTTCATCAAACGACTTTTACCATCACATTATTTTGAACATCTAAGTATTTTATAAATTTTCTCTTTTCGCAAAAAAATGACTTTTTCGGGTCTCATTGGGTGTTAAAAACCCCACAAAAATCACATTTTTATTTTTATAAAATTATAGGACTTTCATTTATACAATTTCCTTATATTTTTGCATTATTCATAATTTTTGGGAAATTTTGGCATATATATTGTATATATAAAATATTTATAAATTAAATTTTAATACTCAAAATTATAAAATTAGGGGCTTATTAATTTTAAAAAGTGTAGAATTGGGGCCTTAATTTTAACTAGGAGTATTAATTTTACTACTATAAATAGCCTAATTTTTATTTAATTATTATTAATTAAGTAATTAAAAATCAGAAAATACACAAGTTCTCTGCAAACCGGGTCGGGTAGAACAGTTGCGGGTCGAAGAATCAATCGGTGATTTTGAACTGAATACATCATCCAATCAAGCAGTTAGAGTATCCAAATCGAAGGTTTTCATGCGTTCTTTCTGTTTCTAGCATCAATTTCATGCTTTAATGCATCGTTTTTGATTTTCGATTTCTAGGGTTTATGTTCGAATTAGGGCTTTTTGATTCTAGGGTTATTATGATGTTTTGATGATTGATATAGCTTCCTGATGTTATTTGCAATTGATTCATGGTGTTTAATCGAACAAACGATACATGGATAACAAAGTTCGATTATTAGGGTTTATATTCGATTTTCAAATCACAACTCTGTAATTTCTGTGAATCTTTGGTATGTGTAATGTTAGGGGTTTAATTATAATGTTCTTTAGGTTTGATTTGCACTATAAATCATCGAGTTTCATATACAGAATCAAAAGTTCGATATTTGGTCGGAGTTGATGTCGGTTGTGATCGGAGATGAAGATTCTGCGATGTTTTTGGTTTATTTTGGCCGGGAATAGATTGCTGTAGTTTCCAGGAATGAAAACCCAGTGAAAATACACCCAACGGTGTTGTTTTTTGCCTGGAATTGGCTCACCGAAATCTGCTCCGGTGGCCAGTTTCTGGGAAAATTCCGGTCATGTTCTTCATGACCCGGAATTGACCCGTTTGACCCGTATAAAATACCCGTCTTTGATCCTAAATTGTCAGAGTTTGAATTCTGACAGGTGTTTCTGGATTTTTATTTTTATTTTTATTTTTATTAATTTTAAAAATCAGTTTTATTAATTTTATAAATTGATTAATTAATTATTTAATTAATTGATTTATATTATAAATAATTCTGAAATATTTTATAAAAATCAGATTTAATTAATTTTTTAATTAATTTTTATTTATTACTTATTCTAAAATAATTAATTATTATGATAATTAATCAAATAATTTTTAATAAATCATAATAAATTCATTTTAATTTTAAAAATAATAGAAAAATTATTTTTAGTTCTGATTTTTCTTAAATAATTATTTAAAATTTATTTTAGGGTTTAAAAATTAGTAATAATTATTTATATTGAATAATAAATTGAATTATATGTGTTTAATTGATATTAAATAGACCGTTAGTCCGATTCGAGCGAAACGAAAGCCCTTTGACTAAGAAAAATGAAATAATTTCATTAAAAATAATATTAAAACCTAATTTCTTCTAGAAATTAGTTGACCTTGTTATTTATTTTATTATAAGCCGAATTGCGTGCCGAGACGAGTCCGATAAATTCTGAAAAATAGGAAACGAGTCAGATAATGATCAGTTGAGCCATCAGCGAGTCGATTTGGATTCTAAAAATTTTTTAACTATAAAAATGATTATGTGCTTATGTGCTTATGTGTATTATGTGGTTAATCGAGTCTTACTTGTTAATATATAATATACGAGTCAGTCATAAGCGCATGAGTAGACAATAGGAACGATGTGAAGTCGGTTCAAGACGCAATTGAAGTACGAATTGACTAAACCAGTCTATTTCTCTAACAGAAGTTAAGCCAGCAAGGCAGGTTGAGTCGGTGATAGACGAAGGTGACATATTTGAAGTGAGTCGCGCAGAAGGCAAGTTTTTCCCCTATTCTAATTTCAGAATAGTGATATTTCTTCAGATTCTTATCACGCTTGCACTCTTTTGATTCTTGTTCATAAACATTGATACACACTTGTTATTCTCTTGTTCATATTTCATTTCGATTCTTGATTTCTCCTTTTCTTTGAATTACTTATTCATATTCCAATTGTTACTCACATAGATTGATATATTCTGGTGATTAGAATATATCAAAGTATACCGATTGTTCTAGTTGCTATGTTATGGACTGGATATTAATATTTTGGGGATTAAGTTTTACTTAATCCTAAGGACCGGGATATAACCAGATCCTTGAGATGCCCGACTGGATCTATATAGTGAGATATAGATCTGTACTGTATCATGGCTGATAAACAGGGTATATACGCGAACTTGTGTCCAGTTTAGTTCATTTGTATTCGCCATCCGTGACCTTCTTTCCATTCTCGCGGGGTTATATCTTTGCAGATATACCCTAACACTGTTTATATTTTGCGGACTTGTTGAGCAATTTTTAGCTCACCCCTTTTTGTTGTTATTCACCTTATTGTTTTCAGTTAAGAAGGAAGATGAAACCCGTAAGGACTCGAGTAGTAAAGAAGCGGGTCAAGCCTCGGGATCCACTCATACCCAAGGTGTTGATCCCAATCCAGGAAAAAAGCTTTGAGTTGCCTGAACAGGTGGAGTGTAGATAGTTAGTGTGTGTGTTTGAATAAAAGATGAAATTAGTTTAAAACTGGTTAGACAATGGTTTGTAATAAAGAGAGTTTGTAAGATTTTGAATTTGGTTTGTAATAAAGTAGTTAGTGGTTCTTGTTTTCATACTTCAACCTAAAAAGATCCTGGTTAGTGTTAAAGGGGTTAGATACATTTCTTTATTATTTGTTATTCAGGTTGCACATGTTTGGTGATTAGCTAGCAACCCCCAGACTTATACCCCGAGTCTGGAGGGCGTTACAAAGTAGACTTGTCAGCGGGCCGAATTTGAATTGGATATAACTGAATCCATATTTATATCCATTAACAATTGTTGGATCGGATTCAGATTGCTTTTGATTTTTAATAACATAATCCATATCTAATTTGTTTTGTATCATTAAATCGGACCTCCGTATTCATTTATATTTTTTGAGATAAATAATATTAATTTTGATATGTGCTTAAAATTAGCCTAGAAATATAATTAATGTCAAATTAATTAAACCTGATACGGTCCAATAACGAAGCCCAATTAATGAGGCCCAAAACCCTGATTATTTATTAATTTCATAATAATTAAATAGGGAGGATTACCAGCTCATCAAATGAGTCATAACAATGATATAATTCTATAAAAGATAGCCTCAAGGGCACTTGTAATATTCCGTATTTTTTAGAATTATTATAAATATTATTTGAATATATATATGTGCTTTTATGTTTTAGAAGGAATAAAATGGTGGATATTTTATTCTTGTTTGACGAGTTTGTGTTATTAAAGGGTATGTTAGGTCACACACACTGTAGAAGGGGGTTGAATACAGTCTTTACTACAATCAAATCGAATATAAGAACTCAAGTAACAGAAAACAGATTTTATTCAACACAATAAACTCTGTTACAATATGGAACTGTCCTCTCTCAGTGATGAACAAATTATCACGAGAGCTGCTAGGGTTACAATGAATAATATTTTCGATAATGATAACACATATAGTGTAAACCCTATACCTGTGTTTATATACTACACAGTTACAAGATAAACTTCTAATTGATATCGAATACAATTCTGCTTCCTAATATATATCAATCAGTTATCTTTTCTTCCAAGTATTATATTCTTCATAGAATTCTTCTTCATGCATATCTCTTCTTGTATTTGTCTTGATCTTCTTTCCTTTCAATCAGCCGCCTTCCTTATCTGAAAGTCTCCTTAAGTCCTGATATTATCTCCTGATAAATATCTCCTGATAACTTAAGTTCTGATAACTTAAGTTCTGATATCTTAAGTTCTGACTTCAGTATAAGTACTGATTTCCAGTTAAGTACTGATTTGTCCTGTTAAGTAAGATCTAAAAACTAAACACAAATCATATTAGACATGACATCACAAATATATCTAACAATCTCCCCCAACTTGTAAATTAGCATAATATACAAGTTTAACAGATATTTGATGATGTCAAAAACATTAAGTACAAATGCATGAGAATTTGACTAGATAACTATAACTTACAGTCCTTTCAGCTTTACCATCCTTAAGATATGATATCAGCTTCAGTCTGTATACACTTCAGAATTTAAGCAGTTGTAGATCTTCAACTTGGCCTTAATTTATGATCTCTATGATGTCAGGAGTTGTTTTGAGATAGTTCTTCAAAAGACATCTCTCAGCATATTCAAGTTCATTGACCATCCTCCTTTTAGCATTTTTCAATTCAGCTGTATCTTCACCAGTCTAAAAATAGCTGCACTGAGATCATTTATTTTAGCTTTCCTTATGTCCTGATCAAGTCTGATCAGATATGCTTTGTTAGACTCTAGATTGAATTCCACAGCCTTATAACCCAGAAAAGTAGTTATGATCTTAGCAGTGTTATGCTTCATTTCAAAAATATCACCTTTGTGATCTCTGTACTTGGGACTGTTGGATTTTTAACGCAGCGGGGTCATGGCAAAACACTTTTACACATATAAATCCAAATAAAAGCATATAAATTATGAATAAAAATTTGAGGGATCGAATCTAACCTTTTAAAATAATTCGGAGACAACGATCAGAGATCCTTAGCAGTTGCTCCTCAAGTGTGAAGCACTCCACCGGTATCCACCAAGAAAACGATGTTAAGGAGGAGGAAGGAGGTGGAGAGAATTGGGTTTTCCAAATTTTTCAGGTTTTCGGGTTGGTTGTGGGTTAGCATAAAATAGGGTCTATAATAGTGTATTTATAGGCAAAATTTTCAGCTGAAATTTTCCCATAAATAATATTATTATTATCCCATTTATTATTCTCATTAATAATTAAAACACCTTTTAATCATTAATCCTTTTTCTAAACACTTTAGAAATAATTCTCTCTCTTGATTTAATTTCCAAAAATTAAATCCTTTAATTAATAATATTAAGAACTTTTCTTAATTAATTTATAATCAATTAAATCTCATTTAATCAATTATTAAATTTGCCAATTAATTATTTGTTTCACAAATAAATAATTATTTAGCCATTATTAATTAATTCCTCCCCCATTAAATCATTCTCTTTTTATGGTGTGACCCTGTAGGTTCAATATTAAGCCGGTAGTAGAAATAAATAATAATAAAACTATTTTATCATTATTTATATAAATTCTCTAATTTATTAAATATGATTAATTAATTAATCACATTTATTCTACATCGTGAGTGATGCTTCTCAACATATCGCGACTATCCGGATAATATGAATTCACTGCTTAGAATACCAAGAACCTGTCAGTGAATAGTTACCATACAATAAACTCCTTCTACCCTACAATGTCCCGATTAAATACAAGGCATGGATCTCGTGTCAAGCCTATCTAATTCAATCACTTGCTTACCATTTACTATGTGTAGTTCTATGCAAATTAGAAACTCCTTTCTAATTTCATTCACTCTGGCCAGAGATTCCTGAACTAGCATAAGTGGATCAGCCTTGAACATTCGCTTCCTTCACTGGAAGGGGTAGATCCTTTATTGATCATACACTATCTTCGTGTACAAATTCCTATACCCAGAAGAGCCCTAATAATTGTCCCTGGAGACTAAGAACTAAACCAAAGCATAGTTCAGTGTACACAAGATGACTATGATGACCTCAAGTCTAAGGATACTTGTACAACTATCACTAAGCGAACAACTGCTGACACGTGAGTGAACTCCATCAGTTATTCAGCTGGGCGAGTCATGTTTAGTGAACTTATTCTATAATAAGCACCTACATACTAGCTATAGTGTCACCACACAAATGTCTATGAGAACAGACATCCTTCATAATGAAGCAAGCATAGTATGTACCGATCTTTGCGAATTATTAATTACCAGTTAGTAATCCTATGACCAGGAACTATTTAAGTTTAGAGTTATCATCTTTTTAGGTCTCACTATTATGATCTCATCATAATCCATAAAAAGCTTTACTCTAAACTATGGTATATCTTATTTAAACACTTAAATAGATAAAACCCGTAATAAAAACAAAACAAGCTTTTATTAATATCAATGAAATCAAAACAGATTACATAAAAGTTATTCCTAAATCCTAATACATGATTGGACTTAGGACATATTCCTTTCAATCTCCCACTTGTACTAAAGCCAATCACTCTGGTATCCAATACCCGTCTTGTCTTTATGATGATCAAAGTGACTTTCATAAAGTAGCTTTGTGAGTGGGTCTGCTATGTTGTTATGTGTGTCAACTCTTATTCAATACAATACAAGAAATGTTACCGCGCTCCCACTAACCCTTTTGTAGACGTATGGTTCATCTACGTTTTTTGATAAAATCAAACTCTTTGATTGTCTCATCAAAACGAATGTTCCATCTTTCGAGAAGCTTGCTTTAAACCACATATGGTTCGCAGCAGCTTACACACTAGGTTTTCATTTCCCTTGGAAAGAAAACCATCTGGCTATTTTCCAGATCACATAGTCGTAGTAAGCAGCAATCGCAAGCAAAATCCGAACCGATTTTAACAGGACTACAGGTAAAAGGTTTCATCAAAGTCAAACCATTGCCTTTGTTTGAATCCTTTTGCCAAAAGCCTGGCCTTAAAGGTCTCCACCTGGCCATCTGCTATAATCTATCTTTTGTATACCGTATACATAGATTCCATTCTGGATTTCATGGCACTATGCCATTTCTCTGAGTCAACACTACTCATAGCCTCATTATAGGTTACAGGGTCGTCATCATTAATGATCGACAACTCATTATCATTCTCAATGACAAGGCCATATTACCTCTCAGGTTGGTGAGACACTCTCCCTGACCTATGAATGGGCTGTTCCATAAAAGGTTGTTCAGTCAGAACAGGTGTTTCCAATTGATCCATAGTAGTTTGTGCTTCTTGAACTTCATCAAGTTCAATTTTGCTCCCACTGTTTCCTTCAAGGATAAACTCCTTTTCCAAGAAGGTAGCATGTCTGGAGACAAACACCCGATGATCGGTGTAAAAGTAATACCCTAAAGTCTCTTTAGGATATCCCACAAAACTACATTTTCCGGATCGATATTCCAGGTTATCTGGGTCAACTTACTTGACATAAGCTGGACATCCCCAAATCTTAACATGTTTAAGACTCGGTTTCCTTTCTTTTCATATCTCATACGAAGTTTGAGGAACAGATTTGGAAGACACCATATTAAGTAAATATGCTGAGGTTTCCAATGCATAACCCCATAGGAATACTGGAAGATTTGCATAGCTCATCAAGGACCGAACTATGTCTAACAAAGTTCGATTTCTCCTTTCAGATACCAATCTGGAGGAGTCCATTGGGAGACTATACCATTTACTTTGAGATAATCTAGAAACACTCCATTAAAGTATTCACCACCTCGATCTGATCGAAGAGTTATAATACTATATTTGGTTGTTTCTCCACTTCATACTTATATTCTTTGAACTTTTCAAAGGCCTCAGACTTGTGTTTCATCAAACACATATCCGATCCAGATCTATCATCTATGAAAGTAATGAAGTATGAAAATCCACCCATGGCTTGCTTAGACATTGGTCCACATACATCTGTGTGTACCATTCCTAGCAAATTTGCAGTCATCTCTCCATGTCTACTAAATGGAGACTGCAGTGCCACTATAAAGTGAGATTTTCATCATCCCTTTCCTTTTATTAGTTTGTTCAATCTGAAGTAAATTATGTCACATATATACAGACCATTATTTAAAGTACCACGTCCATAAAGAATATTATCTCTAAGAATAGAACATTCATTATTCTCAATAATAAATGAAAATCCAGCCAAGTCTAACATGGGAATAATATTCCTCACAATCGAGGGAACAAAATAACAATTATTTCAAACAATAGTCTTGCCCGTAGGCATATGTAAATGAAATGATTCTACATCTTCAGCAGCAACTCTTGCTCCATTTCCATCAGTAGAATCACCTCCTCTTCCTCAAGAGTCCTACTTCTCCTTGGTCCCTGCAACAAATTGCAGATATGAGAACCACCGGCGGTATCTAATACCCAAGTAGAAATGACATATTCACTTCTATCATGAACATACCTGAATCAGAAGCGGTAGTCTCACTACCCTTCTTCTTCAATTCTGCAAGGTAAACCTTGCAGTTCCTCTTCCAGTGCCCCACCTTGTTACAGTGAAAACAAACAACTTTGCTCTCGGGGTCTTCAGCTTTTGGTGGAACCGGCGTTTTCTCACCTACTTTCTTCTTCTTAGAAGAGTTCCTCTTCCTTTTCTTAGGATTGGAACCTTCACCAATTAGAAGAACAGAACTCTTCTTAGGGGGAGAATTCGATTCCGCAGTCTTCAACATGTTGTGGAGTTCAGGCAGGCTGACATCCAACTTATTCATGTGAAAGTTCACAACAAACTGCGAGAACGAACTCGAAAGCGATTGCAAGACCAAGTCTTGGCTCAGCTCCCCATCCATGGCAAAACCAAGTTGTCCAAGACGTTCAATCAAATTGATCATCTTAAGTACACGGTCATTCACAGATGATCCCTCAGACATCCTACAACCGAACAACTCCTTCGATATCTCATATCGAGCTGTCCTCCCTGCCACATCATACAACTCTTGTAGATGCATGAGGATAGTGTGAGCATCCATATGCTCATGTTGCTTCTGTAGCTCAATGTTCATGGAAGCTAGCATGATGCATTGAGCAACATTTGCATCATCTATCCACTTACGATACACAACATGTTCATCATTATGTGCATCACTAGCAGGTTCAGTAGGCTTAGGTGAGTCAATCACGTATTCCAGCTTCTCAATCCTGAGAACAATTCTCAAGTTTCGAAGCCAGTCAGCATAATTAGGACCAGTCAATTTGTGAGCATCCAGTATGGTCCTGAGTGATAATGCAGAAGACATAATGTATATTGTAAATCTGTAAATGATAAACACATAACAACACTTAGCAAATATTCGATTTCATTTTAAAACACTATATGAATCGGGTCTTTATTCATAAGTGGCTCCCACTAGTTTTCCTAATTTATTCAACCCCCTACGTGAAAAATTAAGCATTCATAAAGCTAGTGGGAATAGGGATCCTACATTCCATTACACAACCTCGGCTGTGGCACGAAACGCCATGTAATGTTCAATAGGCAGACAACTCTTGTCAATTACATCTAATGTTATTCCCTAATCAAACTTTAGCCTCTTGAATAATTGAGTCACGGCTGTGGCACGACAAACTCAATATTCTAAGTCATGTCTAACCCAGCATTCCGTACAATTGAATCAGTCCCCAAAGGCCCACGGCTGTGGCACGTAACGAGCTTTAGATTCTTATTCAATGTACACATCTCTATGTAATAGACAAGTATTTCTTATTTCGAAATCAAAGCCCTCGGCTGTGGCACGAAACGACAATGATTCAAAAATAAGAACTACTTTCTACCATGTTGGAAGGCTATGGCCGACACAAGCCCGTTGTATCATTGGCCAATTACTACTTGATATTATTTAATTTTAGAGGGATTATATTACGTTACAATCATAATCATATTATAAAGAAATTCTTCCTTTTAAATTAAATATTTCAAATCAATAATCAATAATCAGATGATTCCCAGATCGGGTGGAGCATTGTCAAGAGGCGTCACTTAATAACCCTTTCTTACAGATAGAAATCTGTTGTTGACAGAATCATCCTTTCTCTCATATCGAAAATTCATATTCAATTACGTGTTTCATAAACACAAGAATCTCATGATTGTATTCATAATATTATTATTAAGGTTATGAAACAATTTCACTATACTAGGTTGTCTAACAAACGCCTTATGTTTATTTAAGTTCACATAAATCTATCATCGCATGATAAACTAAGCATATATCACATATATCAACATGAATAAACATCAAGGTAGGCATGTTACATCATCTAGCACATTAGTCTAAGCATTATACATCTCTATGTATCATATGAAGCATTTAAAATCAATTCAAACGATCAAAAACAGCTTTAAAACACTTTATGGAATATAAACAGTTCAAAACTTTTACATAAAGTAAAATTGATCACTCCATTAGATCTGTCTCGAAAAAAAGAATCCAACGGTATATTACACGCCTAAAATGGAGTTACGAAACTCCTAGAAAATCAATTTTAATATCAACAGACGGGCTGTAACGCATTACAGGAACGCGTTACAAGACCTGTAACGCATTCCGGTGATGCGTTACACCCCTTTTCAGCCCTTTAAGGGTGTAACGCATTCTGTGAATGCGCCACAGGTGTGTAACGCATTCCCGGAATGTGTTACACCCCTATTTTTTTTTTATTTTCTGCGAAACGCCGCCGCCTTCCTTTCTCGATTAGCGTGCCTGTACCTGTCAGCCGTGTTGACTCCTCTGCTTTGCTTCCATGCCTCAGACAGCATAAACAACACAGAAATACATATATGCAATTTATATATATATATAAGTATATGATTATTTAATTATGAATTTAATTGTAAGAACTTCAAAAATTCATAATAAAAAATCTATACATCCTAAAATTATGAAAAAAATACCCAGACGATCTACAACACTTGTAGAACCCAGATCAACATTCAAAATTATTCTGAGAAACGATTTCTCATCAGACAAAATTAATCCATAATATAACTTGTAAAAATCATAATTAATTCATACAAACACATAAAATTCTGAAATTTTTACCACAGATCTATATGCATACAACCTATGCTCTGATACAATTTTTGGATTTTTAATGTAGCGGGGTCATGGCAAAACACTTTTACACATATAAAATCCAAATAAAAGCATATAAATCATGAATAAAAATTCGAGGGATCGAATCTAACCTTTTAAAATAATTCGGAGACAACGATCAGAGATCCTTAGCAATTGCTCCTCAAGTGTGAAGCACTCCACCGGTATCCACCAAGAAAACGATGTTAAGGAGGAGGAAGGAGGTGGAGAGAATTGGGTTTTCCAAACTTTTCAGGTTTTCGGGTTGGTTGTGGGTTAGCATAAAATAGGGTCTATAATAGTGTATTTATAGGCAAAATTTTCAGCTGAAATTTTCCCATAAATAATATTATTATTATCCCATTTATTATTCTCATTAATAATTAAAACACCTTTTAATCATTAATCCTTTTTCTAAACACTTTAGAAATAATTCTCTCTCTTGATTTAATTTCCAAAAATTAAATCCTTTAATTAATAATATTAAGAACTTTTCTTAATTAATTTATAATCAATTAAATCTCATTTAATCAATTATTAAATTTGCCAATTAATTATTTGTTTCACAAATAAATAATTATTTAGCCATTATTAATTAATTCCTCCTCCATTAAATCATTATCTTTTTATGGTGTGACCCTATAGGTTCAATATTAAGCCGGTAGTAGAAATAAATAATAATAAAACTATTTTATCATTATTTATATAAATTCTCTAATTTATTAAATATGATTAATTAATTAATCACATTTATTCTACATCGTGAGTGATGCTTCTCAACATATCGCGACTATCCGGATAATATGAATTCACTGCTTAGAATACCAAGAACCTGTCAGTGAATAGTTACCATACAATAAACTCCTTCTACCCTACAATGTCCCGATTAAATACAAGGCATGGATCTCGTGTCAAGCCTATCTAATTCAATCACTTGCTTACCATTTACTATGCGTAGTTTTATGCAAATTAGAAACTCCTTTCTAATTTCATTCACTCTGGCCAGAGATTCCTGAACTAGCATAAGTGGATCAGCCTTGAACATTCGCTTCCTTCACTGGAAGGGGTAGATCCTTTATTGATCATACACTATCTTCGTGTACAAATTCCTATACCCAGAAGAGCCCTAATAATTGTCGCTGGAGACTAAGAACTAAACCAAAGCATAGTTCAGTGTACACAAGATGACTATGATGACCTCAAGTCTAAGGATACTTGTACAACTATCACTAAGCGAACAACTGCTGACACGTGAGTGAACTCCATCAGTTATTCAGCTGGGCGAGTCATGTTCAGTGAACTTATTCTATAATAAGCACCTACATACTAGCTATAGTGTCACCACACAAATGTCTATGAGAACAAACATCCTTCATAATAAAGCAAGCATAGTATGTACCGATCTTTGCGGATTATTAATTACCAGTTAGTAATCCTATGACCAGGAACTATTTAAGTTTAGAGTTATCATCTTTTTAGGTCTCACTATTATGATCTCATCATAATCCATAAAAAGCTTTACTTTAAACTATGGTATATTTTATTTAAACACTTAAATAGATAAAGCCCGTAATAAAAACAAAACAAGCTTTTATTAATATCAATGAAATCAAAACAGATTACATAAAAGTTATTCCTAAATCCTAATACATGATTGGACTTAGGACATATTCCTTTCAGGGACAATATGGGCTGTCAGAGTTTACAGAGTAAAGCTTCTTCTGTCTTTGAATTTGTGACTTTAAATAACCTGCAGCACTATCTGTTAATCTATTTTTCACTTGAAGTAAAAATAGAACATGTTCCAGTTCTTCAAAATACTTCAGTGGAATAACATTCTTCCTGCTCTGAAATATCCTACCATCTGTCATAAAATATAACATGATGTGTTCTTTCAAAACAGAATGGTAAACCATTTGTACATATTCAAGTTGATTCAATCTTTCAGGAGTTGCTCCTACTCCTGGTTCACTTAAGGAAGTTGGATCATTGGCAGTGTTGTGTATTCTCCTTTCATCAGAACTACCCAATCCAGATTTATCTCTTGTTTCCTTTCCTGTAACAACTCTTGCTTCAAAACCACTTGTTGTAGTCTTCAAAGGTTTAGTCTGTTAAGCTTTGGTGAATCCTGGTAAGAGTATCTTTGAAGGTTTAACATGAGCAATGTCAGAGGTTTCCTTTTCCTTAACTTCTGATATCAAGTCAACTTGAGCTATGTCAGAGGTTGCTTGCTTCACTGTCATATCAGAACTTACTACATCTTGACTCTAAACAACATTAGGCATGTCAGAGGTTGTTTGAGAAATATTCTTTTTCATCAGAGTAAGACTAGCATCTTCTTCATCAATTATTTCTTCATCCATGACTGGCATATAAACCTTTACAGGTTCATCAACTTTTTCTTTGCCCTTGGACCTTGGATCTACTTCCACTTGTGATTTAGCTTTGGTTGCCTCAAAATTTGTTCTTTCTTTTATCACAATACCCTTAAGTTTTGGAAGTTTCTTTTCAACAACAGAAGCTTTAGATTTTATCTTGACACTTTCTGCTTTGAGTCTAGCTTCTTCTTCCTTTAGACTCTCAAAGTCCATTCCTGGATTTTCTTTAAGGAATAATTTTTTTGAAATTTCTTCATCAAGTTCCAGATGTTCACCAGAACTTATCCTTTTACCAGTATCAGAACTTATTCTTCTCTCAGTATCAGAACTTGTTCCTTGACTTGTAATTCTAGTTTTACTTGATGAAAATCCTTTGCCTTGACCATGACCTCTACCCTTATCAGAGTTTCCCTGGTCATCATTTCCATCATCCTTTCCCTTCAGTGTCTGAATAGATTTGTATTTGGACTTAATCACTTTCTCCCCCTTTTTGGCATCAGCAGGTAAAAGAAGAGAGACAAGCAATTCCACTGAGGATTGGATCTCATTGAGTTGAGTTTGATGAGAAGCTTGATTCTTTAGAATTTCATCAATCTGAGTTTGTTGCTGCTCCTGAGTTTTCTCAATGTAGGCAATTCTGTCAAAGGCAGGCTTGAAAAATCTGTTCTTTTCAAGTTTCACATTCATATCTTGCTGGATCAATGTTTCTTGAATTTTATTCACCTTGGCATGAGTTGTTGAGTGTTGATCTTGAAGGTGCCTAGTACTCAATGCAGTAACTCTCAGTTGTGCCTTAAAATCATCCTTTATCAGCATTTCATCAGCTTTTGCCAGATGCTCAAGAAGAATCTTTTTAGAAGGAACAAAACTAACTGTGTTCCATTCCTTAGTCCACTCCTTTCCTCTAGGAGTTTCACTCCAAGGTACTGGTGCTTCCCCTCTAACAAACTTCTTGACTAAATCAGCTTTATTAACTGTTTGTTGAGGTGCATGTCCTGATGGACCAGCTGCATTAGCATTTAGATTAGTAGCAACTTCACCAGTAGTTTCAGCATTATCAGCATCAGAACTTATAGATCCAGCAGTATCAGCATCCTCTGATAGAATAGCAGTATGTGAGGCAATCGAGGTTTTAACATCATCCTCTAAATTCTGATCTGCAGCTAAGTTTTGATCAACATCCAAATCTTGATGCCCACCTAAAGTCTGATTTTCATCATCCAGATTCTTAATTGGTGTAGTTGGAACATCTTCATTGAAATCAGCATCTTAAATTGGTGTTGTTGGTGGAGTGAGTTGAGTTGGTGGAGCTTCCAAGTACAGAATCTCAGGCACAATCAAGTTATGAATATCAATTTTAAGCACTTGTACCTGGGTCTTCAGTATGTACTTGTTCAATTATAGGTGACAGAGGAGGTGTAGGCACTCTGTCTTGAGCAGTTTCTGGTTGTGCAGAAGGAAGTGATTCATTAACAATTGGTTCTATTGGGATCAGGGATTCCTGACCCCCTTCCTTAGCTGCTTCCTCATCTTCTGAATCTGATTCAACTGTGTCCCTGTGAGCTCTTTGCTTTTTCATTTTCTTCAAGGGTGGAGACACTGTAGGAGCTTTATCATCAGGATTTAGCTTTCTAAGCCTTTTGAGAGGCCTAGAAATCCCAGTTACAGTATCTTTCTGAGAAGAGACCTTCTCAGCTTCTACAATAACAGGTTCTGATATGGGAACCTGTTCCTCAGTATCTGACTCATCTCTCAGAATAATTCTCCTACTCTTCTGCTGAGACTGTGGTACATTCTTTTTCCTCTTTGGTCTTGAAGATGAAGGCTTCACTGGATGTGCTGATGGTTGTGGTTCTGAAGTTTGAGGTGGTTATGTGGAGGTGGTAGGTGCTGATGGTTGAGGTTCTGATGGTTGGACATCAGGATATAGTTCAGTGTATTTAAGTGGATCATAGGTTATTAAGGCTTGTTTGACAGATAAAGGAACTTGGAGGGGTCTTAACACAACCTTCTTATTATCAGTAGATAATAAGTCATTAAAAGCTCTTTTAGCTAGTCTGAATGATGGAATTAATTCACTAGCTGATTGGGGCTTATCATCACAACAAAAACTATAAATAAGCTTACAGAATCTAGCAAAGTAAACAGTATTTCTGTCTTCTGTCATTCTATCCCCAATGAAACCTAAGACATCACTTGCATAATCAAAATCAGTTTGGTTAATGAGAGCATACCCGATTTGTTGGCTAAATATGGGGATTGCATCTAAATTAGAACATTTGTTTGCAAAAGCCTTGGTTATGCAGTCAAAGAAGAAACTCCATTCCCTCCTTATGTAAGATCTTTTCAACTGACCCAGCTTTGCCAATGTCCTCTCATACCCCAGACTGGCCATCATGTTTTGAAAAACTGGCTCCTCAATAGTAGAATAACACAATTCTCAGGCAGCTGCAGTGCTTGTCGAACCGTGGCCAATGTCACGACATGCTCATCCTCCCCTGATGAAAAAATAATAATTGGGGACCCTTGAGCACCACCATCATCATATACTCCGCTTCTCCAGAACTCCAGCACTTGAGTACCAGAGACGACATCAGGTTGGGTCAAAGCGTGCCCAATATCAGAACTAGTAAGAAAGTCCTGAATGAAGTGAAGTTCTGATGGGGCTTCAGCCTTGCTAAGAATAGCGGAGAAGTTATTAGGAACAAACTTAGCCCCATCGAAAATTACGTCTTTTGGTGCCATCTCTGTAAGAAATTAAGTGAGTAAGAGAATGTTTGCAAAGTGTTTGTGAAAAGTCCTGAGAGAAAAACAACTTCAGAAAATAAGAGAGAGAGAGAGAGAGAGAGAAAGTAAAAGAGATTTAGAATAGAAAAGTAAGTAAAAGATGAGAAAATCTTTTATCTCTCATATATATACTCTCTCCACTCAACAGTAGTATTTTTGAAGCAAGGGATACACTTTACACCTGGCACCATGCGAACAGTCAATAAACGGTTAGAGCAGGAGTTAATGGGCACGTAAAATAAGCAATAATTACCGTGCACATATAGTTTTTCAGGACATACACGTTAACCACTAACCCATAATGATTATGACTGATTTATCTCACATAAACCAATATTCTATAAAAATATGACCGTTCAAGTAATGACCAAAAATAAACCAAGTAAATAAATACTGCCGCGTCAACATCAGAACTTGATTATTAACAGAATTTAAAAGTCATTAGAATATGGCACTTTTACTCGAAAAGTGAATGTTTATTCCTGTAATTCTTCATACAAATACTGATATGGGTTCAACATAACTTAATCATCAGAACTTCCATCAGAACTTGTCCTCAGAATTTATGCAACTGACACTTAAACTGTTCATCTAAAACAACATTTATCACCACAGTAATTTTCATCATTCATATAGAGTGTATGTGTGTGCAATAAGCTAAATATCAGACAAAGAGTAAAGTCTGATTCACTTCAGTACATCTTAGAAATAAGGCATAACTAAGAACTTTGCTCAAAATCTAGTCATTATTCTGAAGTCTACTATAGAATGAGTTCATGCATGAGTCCACCTCAACTGTTTTGTGCTCATTTTATGCATCTTTTGAAATTCCTTTTTACAGTGGCTTCTTATTATAAGTGAGTCACGACTGCTTATCAGAATTTATGCTGTTATCAGAGTATTTCTCCAGTAATTAGAGAATGTGAAAAGTCACCAAGAAAATTTTATGTTGCTTTTCTAATGCATATTACTTAATACCAGCAATGCACTTGGGTCGTCCCTTCCACATTTTTACTCTAGATCTCAAAGGAGTACCTGATATTTATTTCTTTTCTTTTCTTTTTCTTTTAATAAGTGAGGCTTATCAGCACTTAGTACATCCATCAGATTTACTAACATCAAAACTTAACAGATAAGAAGCACTATTCTAGTTTTTGACTTAGTAATAAGATACACAAAGTAAACTTTAACTAAGCTCAATATCAGAATTTGCTTGTGTCAAAAGATTTCCACATAAACAATTACTTCAAACATGAGATCTTTAGTATGTTAAAGACTACTAGGTTAGCATCTAGCACAGTTATCCTCATTGGATTGAATAGTCACAGAAACATTCATATCACTATCAGAGTTTAGAAATTCACATCAGACAACAATCAGCACTTAGAAAATTTCAATTTAAGCACATAATACACAAAGATAGTAATATCTGTAAATACTGATCATAAATTCTGATGTATCAGAACATAAACTAAGCAGATTTAGAGAAAGAACCTGAAACCATTCCAAGTTCATTTACCAATCTTGTAAAAGTAGCTTCACACAGTGGGTTTGTGAAGATATCTGCTAGTTGTTGATCTGTTGGAACAAAATGCAATTCCACTGTACCTTCATCCACATGTTCCCTTATGAAGTGGTACCTAATGCTGATGTGCTTTGTCATTGAGTGTTGAACCGGATTACCTGTCATAGCAATAGCACTTTGATTATCACAGTAAATAGGGATTTTAGAAAATTCTAACCCATAATCCAATAACTAATTCTTCATCCAAAGAATCTGTGCACAACAGCTTCCTGCAGCAATGTATTCTGCTTTTGCAGTTGATGTGGAAATTGACTTCTGTTTCTTGCTAAACCAAGAAACCAATTTGCCTCCAAGAAATTGGCAGCTTCCACTTGTGCTTTTCCAGTCAATTTTGCATCCTGCAAAATCTGCATCTGAGTAACCTATTAGCTTAAAGTCTGATTCTCTAGGATACCACAATCCCAGATCAGCTGTACCCTTAAGGTACTTGAAAATTCTTTTCACAGCTATTAAGTGAGGTTCTCTTGGATCTGCTTGAAATCTTGCACAAAGATAGGTAGCATACATGATATCAAATCTACTTGCAGTTAGATAGAGTAGTGAGCCAATCATACCTCTGTAATCAGTAATATCTACTGATTTACCAGTATCTTTATCCAATTTTGTTGCAGTGGCCATAGGAGTGGATGGACTTGAAAAATCTTGCATTCCAAACTTCTTCAACAAATTTCTGGTGTACTTAGATTGAAAAATAAAAGTTCCTTCTTCATACTGCTTGACTTGAAGGCCCAGAAAATAGCAAAGTTCTCCCATCATACTCATTTGATATCTTGACTGCATTAGCTTGGCAAATTTCTTATAAAGTCTGTCATTTGTAGAACCAAAAATGATATCATCAACATATATCTGCACCAAAAGTAAGTCCTTTCCATGGTTGAGATAGAATAATGTTTTGTTAATAGTCCCTTTGTTAAATCCACTTTCCAGAAGAAACTGAGCTAATATCTCATACCATGCTCTTGGAGCTTGCTTAAGGCCATAGAGTGCTTTATCAAGTCTGTAGACATGATAAGGTAATTTTGAATCTACAAAACTTGGAGGTTGTTCAACATATACTTCTTCTTCCAATTCTCCATTAAGAAAAGTACTTTTCACATCCATTTGAAAGACTTTAAACTTCTTGTGAGCAGCATAAGCCAAAAATATCCTTATGGCTTCCAATCTAGCAACTGGTGCAAATGTTTTATCATAATCAATTCCCTCCTGTTGAGAGTATCCTTTTGCAACCATCCTTGCTTTATTCCTTGTAATTATGCCATCACTATCAGTTTTGTTTTTGAACACCCACTTTGTGCCAACAACAAATCTGTTCTTTGGTCTTGGCACTAGGGTCCAGACTTTATTTCTTTCAAATTCATTTGACTCTTCCTGCATTGCTTGCACCCAATCAGCATCTTGAAGAACTTCTTCCACTTTCTTTGGTTCATTCTGAGAAAGAAAAGAATGATAGAGACATTCATTTGATGTAGCTGTTCTAGTTCTGACACCTGCATCAGGATTTCCAATAATTAAGTCAGGTGTATGTGCTTTAGTCCACTTCCTTGCAGATGGAAGGTCATCTCTAGAACCGGATGCTCCCCCATGATCCATGTTGTCTCCATCAACATTTTCTAATGCTCCGCCTGAAATTATGCTCTCTGAGTTGGATCCTTCAGAATTTGAGTTTCCATAAATATCAGAACATGAGTTTCCAAAATTATCAGAACTTGGCCCATCAGAACTTGATGAAACAGAACTTGAAGAGCCTGTTGTAGATTCTGATGCTTCTTGATATGTGGTTGGATCTTCAATATGCTCCCCCTGTACAGGTGCATCTTGCTTTGGCATAGTCACCACAGTTTCAATAACATCAGAGTTTAATCCATCAGAATTTGCAGTATCAGGATTTAGACTGTCAGGATTTACAGAATCAGAATTTAAAACTTCATTTTCGAATCTCAGTTGATCATGATCATTGAAATCTTCAAGTCCAGTAATCTTCTTATCATCAAAAGAGACATTGATAGATTCCATGACAACCCTTGTTCTTAAATTGTAGACTCTGAAGGCTTTTGTGGAAAGTGGATATCCAACAAAAATTCCTTCATCAGCTTTTAGATCAAATTTGGATAGCTTTTCAGGATGAGTCTTAAGAACAAAACACTTGCATCCAAATACATGAAAATATTTCAGATTTGGCTTCTTTTTCTTCACCATCTCATATGGTGTCTTTCCATGCTTGTTGATAAGTGTTGCATTCTGAGTAAAACAAGCAGTCTAAACAGCTTCAGCCCAAAAATAGGTTGGTAACTTTGCTTCATCAAGCATAGTTCGTGCAGCTTTAATAAGAGTTCTATTCTTTCTTTCAACAACTTCATTTTGCTGTGGAGTTCCAGGAGCAGAGAATTCCTGCTTTATTCCATGGTCTTTGCAGAACTCTTCCATAATCAAATTCTTGAACTCAATGCCATTATCACTCCTTATGATTTTCACAGAGTCTTTGACCAATTTATCTAGTTGTTTGACATGATCAATCAAGATAGATGCAGTTTCACTTTTTGTGTGCAAGTAATACACCCATGTGTATCTGGTGAACTCATCCACTATGACCATATCATATTTCTTCTTTGCAATAGACATGACATTCACTGGACCAAATAGATCAACATGTAGTAGGTGATAAGGCTCAAGAATTGAAGATTCAGTCTTGCTCTTAAATGAAGATTTTCTTTGTTTTGCCTTCTGACATGAATCACAAAGGCCATCAGGAGCAAATACTGATTTTGGAAGTCCTCTCACAAGATCTTTCTTGACTAGTTCATTTATATTGTTTAAATTTAAATGAGAGAGTTTCTTGTGCCAATTCCAGCTTTCTTCAATTGATGCTCTACTTAACAGACAGATTGCAGAACCATCAGTACTTGTTGAAATATTGGCTTCATAAATGTTACCATGCCTGTATCCTTTCAGAACAACTTTGCATGTAGATTTGCTTACAACTTCACAGTGTTCTTCAAAGAAATCCACATGATAACCTCTGTCACAGATTTGACTAACACTCAGCAAATTGTGTTTAAGTCCTGAGACAATAGCTACTTTTTTAATGATGACATTTCCAAGATTGATATTGCCATATCCCAGAGTTTTTCCCATGTTGCCATCTCCATAAGAAACACCCGGGCCAGCTTTCTCCACAAAGTCTGATAGCAGGGCTTTATTTCCAGTCACATGTCCTGAACATCCACTGTCCAAAACTAGGATATTTTTCCTGTTGCCCTGCAATCACAAAGACCACTAATGATTAGTTTTAAGGACCCAGACTTGCTTGGATCCTTTGGCCTTATTAAGTTTGTTAACATTTGCAGCGGATTTAGCATCAAAGTTTATGTTAACAGTTTTCTTATCAGAATTTACATTATCAGACTTTGCATCAGATTTTACACTAGAAGGAACAATGCTAACTTTCTTTAAAGAAGGTTTTATTTGATAATAATCATAGTACAAACTATGATATCCCTTACAAGTATAAATGGAATGCCATAAACTACCACAATGAAAACAAGGATTTTGTGGCCTATATCTAATAGAGAGACTCTTAACTCCTGATTTTGAAGGTAAGGAGTTTATGTTCTTATTCTTCTTGCAAAAAGAAGCCAGATGGTTAGAGTTTCCACATTTATAACATTTCTTTCTAGGAGCATTATGAACAAGCTTATAATCATTACATTTATTCACACCTTCCTTTCCATTCCTATTTTTCCTAGGTGGCTTTACCTTGTTTACATTCTTAACATCTTTCTGCTTAAGCTGCTTCTTAGTTATTAAGCCTATGTTAACTTCAATTGGGTTATCCTGTTTTGGTTTGTCAGAAGTTAATTTCTCTTTAGCTTCTGATTTATGAATATCAGACTTTACGGCTACAAACTTAACAGGATTTACCTTTGGATTTTGTTTAACAACTATAGGCTCAATTTCTACAGTTCCCTTGTCATTGTTATCATCTCCATAACCTAAGCCCTCTTTCCAGTTTCCACTAATTAACAAATTCTGAGTTGTTCTGCCAGAGTTAGTCCAAGTCCTGATAATCTCTCTTTCCTTTTCTAACTCAGTTTTTAGAGATTCATTCATTTTAAGTACTTCATCCCTAACATAAAAGGCATCATCTCTATCTTTTTGAGTTTGATGGAACATGACTAACTCTTTTTCTAAATAATCATTCCTCTTTTTATAAGCAAGATTTTCAGAAGTTAATCTTTCACATGTTAAAGTTTGGTCTCTATAACTAATGAACATGGTTTTAAGATATCTTCTCAACTCATTAATATCATCAGTATGAAAAGCATAAGTTGTTTGAGGTACCTTTAACTCAGCAGCTTCAGAACTGCTATCAACATTTGCCATTAAGGTATAGTTCACGTCACTTTGAGAATCTGAAGTGTGTGTCCAGCTTTTCTTCTTTGTGACAAGTGCCTTGCCTTTGTAACTTTTCACTTTCTTGCAATCAGGAGATATGTGGCCTTTCTCACCACAGTTGTAGCATTTGACATTTGAGTAATCTCCCCTGTCAGACTTTCCTCCTTTGCCTTCAGATTTTCTGAAACCTCTCTTATCAGAACTTGCACCTTTCCTGGAAAATTTCTTTCCCTTTCTGAATTTCCTGTATGCAATCCTTGTGATTTTTTTCACCATAAGAGCACATAGCTTCATCATCTCTTCATCAGGGTCCATCTCAGATAGACTTTCATTTTCTGAATCCTCATCACTATCAGAACTTGATGACTCAGTATCAGACTTTGTGATGAGAGCCTTTCATTTGCCTTTCTTTGAGACAACCACTTTAGGGGATTCCTCCTTAGCCTTAAGAGCAACTGTCCTTGACTTTCTCCCATGCCTCTTGCTTCTTTGATCCATCTCAAGTTCATGAATCTTGAGCATACCATAAATTTCATCAAGAGTAGTTTCATCAAGAGCATAATTATCTCTTATAGTTGTGGCCTTCAAATCCCAACTTTCAGGAAGAGCTAAAATGAATTTAAGATTAGTATCTTCAAGATCATATTCCTTATCCACCAGTGACAGATCATTCAAGAGTTTGACAAATCTATCATATAAACCAGTCAATGACTCATCAGGTTTTGAGTCAAAGTGCTCATACTCTTGAGTGAGTGTAGTCTTCCTGTTCTTTGAATTCCTTATTCATATTCCAATTGTTACTCACATAGATTGATATATTCTGGTGATTAGAATTTATCAAAGAATACCGATTGTTCCGGTTGCTATGTTATAGAATGGATATTGATATTTTGGGGATTAAGTTTTATGTTAGGTCACACTTTCACTGTAGAGGGGGTGAATACAGTGTTTATTACAATCAAATCAAACTTCAAGAACTTATGTAACAGAAAACAAACTTTATTGAAACAATAAACTCTGTTACAATCTGGAACTGTTATCTCTCAGTGATGAACAAAATATCACGAGAGCTGCTAGGGTTACAGTAAATAATATTCTCGATAATGATAACACTTATAGTGTAAACCCTATGTCTGTGTTTATATACTACACAGTTACAAGATAATCGCTAATTGATATGGAATATAATTCTGCTTCCTAATATATATCAATCAGATATCTTCTATTCCAAGTATTCCATTCTTCACGGAATTCCTTCTTCATGCATATCTCTTCTTATGTTTATCTTGATCTTCTTAACTTCAATCAGCTACTGTCCTTATCTGATCGTCCTTCAGCACTTAAGTTCTGATATCTATCTCCTGATAACATAAGTACTGATATCCCTTAAGTTCTGACGTCCAGTATAAGTACTGATCAGTTAAGTACTGATTTGTTCTGTTCAAATAAGATCTGAAATCTAAACATAAAACATATTAGCCATGACATTATCAAATATATCTAACAATCTCCCCCAACTTGTAAATTAGCAAAATATACAAGTTTAACAGATATTTGATGATGTCAAAAACATTAAGTACAAATGCATGAGAAATAGACAAGATAACTACAACTTACAGTCCTTAAAGCTTTTACCAATTCAACTTCTGATAACAACTTTGGTCTGTATACACATCAGAATTTAAGTAGTTGTAGATCTTTGACTTGGCTTCATCATTTTCTGATCTCTCTGATGTCAGGAGTTGTTCTGAGATAATTCTTCAACAAACATTTCTCAGCATATCTGAGTTCATCAATCATTCTCCGTTTGACATCTTTAAGCTCTGCAGTATCTTCACCAGTTTGAAATATTGCAGCTCTGAGATCATTAATCTTTGCTTTTCTCAACTCCCGATCTAGTCTTATGACATAAGCTTTGTTAGACTCTAGATTGAATTCAAGCCCCTTAATACCAAGATATGTTCTGATCTGTGCAGTATTAGGCTTCATATCAACAATATCACCATTATGATTTCTGTACTTTGGAACATATCTGCTGTCAGACTTAACAGAATAAAGTCTTTTCTGTCTCTGAATCTGTTCCTTTAAGTAGTTTGCAGCAGTCTCTGTTATTCTGTCATCCACTTGAAGTAAGAAAAGTACATGCTCCAATTCTTCAAAATACTTCAAAGGAATGGCATTTTGTCTTATATGATAAACCCTACCATCTGTCATGAAATACAACATGATGTATTCTTTCAAGTAGGTATGGTAAACCATCTATACAGATTCTAGTTGATTCAATCTCTCAGGAGTTGATCAAATACCTGGTTCACTCAAGGAAGTTAGATCATCGGTAGTGTTGTGTACTCTTCTTTCATCAGCACTTCCCAATCCAGTTTTATCTCTTGCTTCCTTTCCAGTAACTACTCTAGCTTCAAAACGACTTGCAGTAGTCTTCAAAGGTTGAGTTTGTTTTGCTTTAGTGAATCCTGGTAGGAGTGTTTTAGATTTATTTTCTGATATCAAGTTAACTTGAGCACTGTCAGAGGTTACTTGCTTCTTCTGAATATCAGAACTTACAATTTCTTGACTCTGAACAACTTGAGCCATGTCAGAGGTTGTTTTAAGAACTTTTCTTGAAGTCAGAGCAAGATCATTTTTTCCATCAGTAATTTCTTCTTCCTCAGGAGGTACATAAGGCTTGATAGGTTCACCAACCTTTTCTTTACCCTTGGATCTTGGATCTATCTGTGGTTGTGATCTAGCCAAAGTTTCTTCAGTATGTATCCTTTCTTTGATCACAATGCCTTTAGGTTTTGGAAGTAACTTTTTACCAGAAGCTTCAGATTTAGATGTGACTTTCTCTGATTTAAGTCTGGCTTCTTCTTCCTTTAAACTTTCCAAGTCCATCCCTAGATTTTCTTGAAGAAATAACTGTCTTGACATTTCCTCATCAAGATCTAAAAGTTCATCAGAACTTATCCTTTTACCAGCAGCAGAACTTATTCTTTTCCCAGTATCAGAACTTGTTCTGTGACTAGCTTGTCTTGATGTAAACCTTCTACCTTGACTATGACCACTACCCATTCCAGAGTTTCCTTGATCATCTTTTCCATCATCCTTTCCTTGCAGTGACTTGTTGGTTTTGCATTTGGACTTAATTACCTTCTCCCCCTTTTTGGCATCAGCAGGTAATAAAAGAGAGATAAGTAGTTCCACTGAGGTCTGGATTTCAGTAAGTTGCGATTGCTGAGAAGCTTGATTTGTCAGAATTTGATCAATCTGAGCTTGTTGCTTCTCTTGAGTTTTCTCAATATAAGCAACCCTGTCAATGGTAGGTTGGAAGAACTTTTTCTTATCAATTTTCCAAACTTGTTCCTGTTTGATAAAGTTCTCCTGAATCTTGTGTAGCTCTGCATGAGTGTTGGAATGAAGACCTTGTAGATGTTTAGTACTCAATGCAGTGACTCTAAGCTGGGTTTTAAAATCATCAGAATGTAACATTTCATCAGCTTTAGTCAAGTGCTCAGCAAGATGTAAAGCATTTGGAACACATGAAACTGAGTTCCATTCCTTAGTCCACTCCTGACCTGCAGGAGTTTCACTCCAAGGTACTGGTGCATCCCTGATAACAAACTCCTTTACCAGTTCAGACTTAGGAAGAGTCAGTGAAGGAGTATGTCCTGAAGGACCTGCTTCATCAGCATCTACAGTTGTAGCAGCCTCACCAGTATCTCCAACATTTGCAGCATCAGAACTTAGAGAATCAGTATCTTCTGATAAGACAACTGTGTGAGTAGCAATGGAGGCTTCAACATCCTCTAATTGCTGATCTGATACTAAGTTCTGATCAACAGCCATATCCTGATGCTCACCTAAAATATGATCATCAGCATCTTGATGCAGAGAAGGTGTTAGTGATAACTCAGGAGTTTGAACAGCATCAGTAACAGGTGTTGTGGAAGGATTATTTGCTGTTGGAGCTTCTAAGAAAAGTATTTCAGGCACAACCAGGTTCTGAATATCAATTTCAGCACTTGTGCCTGGATCAACAAGAGACATAGAAGGTGAATTAGCCTTGTCAGATACAGGTTCCTGAGATGGAGTTGATGGAGAAGAAGTGACTGGAGCAAATTCCTTGTCTTGTGAGATCAGAGATTCCTGATCCCCTTCCTTAGCTGCTTCCTCCTCATCATCTGAAACTGGCCTTTGTGCCCTCTGTTTCTTGTACTTTATTGTTGATTTGGATTCCTTGGGAGTTTCAGGAACCGTCATACGTCTAAGCCTCTTGAGAAGCCTAGAACCCCCAATTGCAGAATCCGTCTGAGAAGTTGCCTTCTCAGCTTCATTTACCACAGGTTCTGAAGAAGGAATCGGTTCCTCAGAATCTGAGTCATCTCTCAAGGTGATCCTCCTCTTCTTCTGAGATGTTTGAGGAACAGTCTTTGTTCTCTTTGGTTTAGAGGATGTAGGCTTCACAGTAGGTGCTGAAGAAGAAGGTTGAGCAGTCTGTGAAGTGGAGAGATAGGATTTGAGATAAGTTCTGAGGGTAGGTTGAGTAGAATGAGAGGTAGGTACTGAAGTTGATGGATTTTGGTTATGGTGAGTTGGTTGAACATTTGAGTAAACAGATTTGTAAGTAGCAGGATCAGCATTTACCAGAATCTGTTTCACAGACTGAGGAATCTGTAATTGTCTCACCATTGATTTCTTTGTGTCAGCATTTATCAGGTCGTTAAAGTACCTTTTTGCAACCTTAAAAGGTGGGGTTTGAGTGCTGACTAACTGGGGTTCAGCAGTACAATACGTATAAATAAGTTGACAGAATCTAGCAAAATAAACAACATCTCGATCCTCTGTCATCCTATCCCCAATAAAACCAATTATTCCAGTTGCAAAATCAAAATGAGTTTGATGGATAATAGCATACCCGATGTGCTGACTCAGAATTGGGATGGCATCAAAATTTGAACACTTGTTGCCAAAAGCCTTGGTGATGCAATCGAAGAAGAAACTCCATTCTCTTCTGATATTAGCCCGTTTCAACTGTCCAAGTTTCGTCAGACTCTTTTCATATCCCAAATCAGTCATTAACCCCCGAAGTTCTGATTCCTCTGGTATAGAGAAGGTACAATCTTCTGGAAGATGTAATGCTCTTCGTACTGTACCAGGAGTGACTACATAGGATGAATCACCCACTTGGAAGATAATACTGGGAGTTCCTCGTTTACCACCATCATCAAAAACTCCAGTCCTCCAGAACCGCAGAACTTGTTGACTTGAAAATAATTCAGGCTGAGTTAAGGCGTACCCAACCTCACTATGTGCAAGATGATCTTGCACAAAATGCAATTCAGATGGAGCTTCAGTATGATCAAGAATTGCAGCATAGTTGTTTGGAACAAACTTTGCTCCATCAATGATTAAATCCTTTGGTGCCATGTGAAAAAATATTGAAATTCAAGTATGCCTGTTAGGTGTTTGAGATAATGTCTGTATGAAAAACCAACGTGAGAAAGAATGAGAAAGAGAGTAAAAGTAAGAAGAGAGTTAAAGTATAAAGAAAATAAAAGATTAAAGAAATCTTCTTTCTGTTGTTCTTATACTCTGAAAAAAAATGTTACCGTTGGACACCTGTCAGACATGCAGTAATAACGGATAGTTACTGGGCTCGAGAAAACAGGAATGATTACTTACCCAGTTGCCTTGTTTCAAGGAAAAACCATTGCATTTATCAAGAGACACAGTTTTAATTCAAAATTTAAACCGTTAGCACTGATTGAATTATTTTTCACTGCAACATTAATATTCTGAAAATGAATCATGTTAAAAATGACCGAGATAATTTCGATGAATAAGTGCTGACAAAGAATCAGAACTTAAATAAAGACAAAATTTAAATGGTCATCAGAATATCAAGCAGGATTTAACAACACAAGATAAAATAACTCAGAGACAAAATCTTGAAGTAAAAACAGTTTTCATTAATATATCAAGTCAATACATATATGAAATAGAAATTACATCAATACAAGATTTTCCCTAAGCTTCTAAATCTAACATCAACAGCCTTAGTCCTAGCTAAGAAGCCTGACAATGCTGAGGATGAAGAAGAACAGGAAGAAGACGAGATGAAGTCATCTTCCTCTTCCTATCTTCGACAAACAAGATGGCGAGTCGTATGATTCGCTCTTGCTGACGGATACGACGAAGGTGAAGGTCTCTTCGAACGGCCACCAGATCACGTTTGATAACCTCTGGAAATTGAATCCAGAGATTGTGAGGGATGTTGGTGATAGGGTAGGGAGTTGGAATTCCATTCAAAAAGACATGCACAGTCTCATCACCGTAATTGTAGAACCAGCCAAATTCAGCCATTTGTGATAGTAAATGAAAAACAAGTCTGAATTTGTGATAAAAGTATGATGAGAAGTCTAATGTGAAGTGGCTGTATATATAGGCAAGAGAATGCCAAGAGACGCAAAGATATTTAATGCTGACAGGTAGAATTAATTCTACCTCGTCTCCCTAGACTTTGAAAAAGAATAACAGTCATTGGAAAGAGGAAGCATGGTCTAGACCGCACAAGACACAAGGAACAGTGGACTGTTCAAGGACAAAACCATTAATCCTAATCATAGTGACTATTAATCTTCCACTTCAACATATGCGAGTACAAACTGAGACTGTTATGAAATTTCATTCAAGGATAAGCCAAGTAAAGGATTAGACTGAGAAATCAGAACTTAGACCTAGACCAGAACTTAACAGTCATCAGAACATAATTTCTTAACTCGAAAAAAGAATGCTCATCTTAGTAAATACTCATACAAGTTCTTAGTTATGAACGTCAGAACTTAATCATCAGAACGTGTAACTAGAACTTGTCCTCAGAATTTGTGCAAAAATGACACAATGACTGTTTATCTAAAATAACATAGACCACCACAGAAATTTTCATCATTCAGATGGAGTGATTAGTGTGTGCATTAAGCTAAATAACAGACAAAGAGTAAAGTCTGATCTACTTCAGTACATCTTAGAAATAAGTCATAATTAAAATTTTGCTAAAGAGCTGTCATTATCCTGAAACCTACTGATAAATGAGTTCATGCATGAGTCCACCTCAACTGTTTTTGTGCTAATTTTATGCATCTTTAAAATTCTCTTTTACAGTGGCTTCTCAGTGTAAGTGAGTCACGACTGCTTATCAGAATTTATGCTATTATCAGAGTATTTCTCCAGTAATCATAGAGTGTGAAAAGTCACCAAGAAAATATTTTGCTTTTCTAATGCATATTTACTTAATACCAGCAATGCACTTGGGTCGTCCCTTTCACATTTTTACTCTAGATCTCAAAGGAGTACCTGATT
Organism: Apium graveolens; assembly: GCF_009905375.1. Taxonomy (NCBI): domain Eukaryota; kingdom Viridiplantae; phylum Streptophyta; class Magnoliopsida; order Apiales; family Apiaceae; genus Apium; species Apium graveolens. Next base: position 157,529,757 of record NC_133649.1, on the reverse strand, counting down.
TTATTCTTTGATTTTTTTTTTTAATAAGAGAGGTCTATCAGCACTTAGTACATTCAGCAGTTTTACTAGTATCAGAACTTAACAGATGAGTAGCATTATTCTAATTTGTGACTTAGTAATAAGATATACAAAGTAAACTTAACTAAGCTCAGTTATCAGAATTTGCTAGTGTCATAAGATTTCCACTGAAATAATTACTTCTTCCATGGAATCATTTGTTTATTGAAGATTACTAGATCAGTATCTAGCACAGTTATCCTCATAGGATTGAATAGTTACTGAAATAGACATATCACTTATCAGAGTTTAGAAACATATATCAGACAACAGTCAGTACTTAAAGACATTTATCAATTAATGCACAGAATATACAAAGAGATTAATTCTGTAAATACTGATCATAAAGTCTGATAACATAGAACAAGTTTAAGCAGATTTAGAGAAAGAACCTGAAATCATTCCAAGTTCATTTACCAATTTTGTAAAGGTAGCTTCACACAGTGGTTTTGTGAAGATATCTGCTACTTGTTGATCTGTGGGAACAAAATGCAATTCCACTGTACCTTCATCCACATGTTCCCTGATGAAATGGTACCTGATGCTGATGTGCTTTGTCATAGAGTGTTGAACTGGATTACCTGTCATAGCAATAGCACTTTGATTATCACAGTAAATAGGGATTTTGAAATATGTTAACCCATAATCCAGTAACTGATTCTTCATCCAGAGAATCTGTGCACAGCAGCTTCCTGCAGCAATATACTCTGCTTCTGCAGTTGATGTGGAAATTGACTTTTGTTTCTTGCTATACCAAGAAACCAACCTGCCTCCAAGAAACTGGCAGCTACCACTTGTGCTTTTCCTGTCAATTTTGCAACCTGCAAAATCTGCATCTGAGTAACCTATTAATTTAAAATCTGATTCTCTAGGATACCATAATCCTAGATCAGCTGTTCCTTTAAGATACTTAAAGATTCTTTTTACAGCTGTTAAGTGAGGTTCTCTTGGATCTGCTTGAAATCTTGCACAAAGACAGGTAGCAAACATGATATCTGGTCTACTAGCAGTTAGATAGAGAAGTGAGCCAATCATACCTCTGTAATCAGTAATATCTACTGAATTACCAGTATCCTTATCCAGTTTTGTTGCAGTGGCCATGGGAGTGGATGCACTTGAACAGTCTTGCATTCCAAATTTCTTCAGCAAGTTTCTGGTGTACTTAGATTGACAAATAAAAGTTCCTTCTTCACTCTGTTTGACTTGAAGGCCCAGAAAATAACTGAGTTCTCCCATCATACTCATATGATATCTTGACTGCATTAGTTTGGCAAACTTTTTTGCAAAGTTTGTCATTTGGAGACCCAAAAATAATATCATCAACATAAATCTGGATCAAAAGTAAATCCTTGCCATGGTTGAGATAGAACAGTGTTTTGTCAATAGTTCCTCTGTTGAATCCACTTTCCAGAAGAAACTGAGCTAAAGTCTCATACCATGCTCTAGGAGCTTGCTTAAGTCCATAAAGTGCTTTATCAAGCCTGTAGACATAATCTGGATGTTTGGAATCTACAAAGCCTGGAGGTTGTTCAACATATACTTCCTCTTCCAATTCTCCATTGAGAAAAGCACTTTTCACATCCATTTGAAAGACAGTAAACTTTTTGTGAGCAGCATAAGCCATGAATATCCTTATGGCATCTAACCTAGCAACTGGAGCAAATGTTTCATCATAGTCAATTCCCTCCTGTTGAGAATATCCTTTTGCAACCAGCCTTGCCTTGTTCCTTACAATTATGCCATCACTGTCAGTTTTGTTTCTGAATACCCACTTTGTACCAACAACCGATCTATTCTTAGGTCTTGGCACTAAGGTCCAGACTTTGTTTCTTTCAAATTCATTCAACTCTTCCTGCATTGCTTGCACCCAATCAGCATCTTGAAGAGCTTCTTCCACTTTCTTTGGCTCAGACTGAGAGAGAAAAGAATTGTAAAGACATTCATTTGAAGTACCTGTTCTAGTTCTGACACCTGCCTCAGGATTTCCAATTATCAAATCAGGTGTATGTGATTTTGTCCACTTCCTTGCAGATGGAAGATTTTCTCTAGAACTGGATGCTCCCCCATGATTCATGCTGTCTTCGGTTTCATTTTCTGATGCTCCCCCTGAAACTATGCTCTCTGAGTTGGATCCTTCAGTATTTAGATTTTCAGTACTTGGCTTATCAGAACTTGACGAATCAGAATTTGAAGAGCCAGATGTATGTTCTGATGCTTCTTGAGATGTGATAATATCTTGAGTATGCTCCCCCTGCATTGGTGCATCTTCCTTTGACGTAGTCACCACAGTTTCAATAACATCAGAGTTTAATCCATCAGAATTTACAGTATCAGGACTTAGACTGTCAGGACTTGAGGTATCAGAATATGAATCTTCATTTTCAAATCTCAGCTGATCATGATCAATGCAATCTTCAAGTCCAGTGATCTTCTTGTCATCAAAAGAGACATTGATAGATTCCATGACCACTTTTGTTCTCAAATTATAGACTCTGAAGGCTTTTATAGAAAGTGGATATCCAACAAAGATTCCTTCATCAGCTTTTAGATCAAACTTGGATAGCTGTTCAGGATGAGTCTTGAGAACAAAACACTTACATCCAAATACATGAAAGTATTTGAGATTTGGCTTCTTGTTCTTCACCATCTCATATGGTGTTTTTCCATGCTTGTTAATGAGTGTTGCATTTTGAGTAAAACAAGCAGTCTGCACAGCTTCAGCCCAGAAATAGGTTGGAAGCTTTGCTTCTTCAAGCATTGTTCGTGCAGCTTCAATGAGAGTTCTATTCTTCCTTTCAACAACTCCATTTTGCTGTGGAGTTCCAGGAGCAGAAAATTCCTGCTTTATTCCATGATTTTTGCAGAACTCTTCCATTATCAGATTCTTGAATTCAGTGCCATTATCACTCCTCAAAATTTTCACAGAATCTTTGATCAATTTATCCAGATGTTTGACATGATCAATCAGGATAGATGCAGTTTCACTTTTTGTGTGCAAGAAATACACCCATGTGTATCTGGTGAACTCATCTACTATGACCAACGCATATTTCTTCTTTGCAATAGACATGACATTCACTGGACCAAATAGATCAACATGAAGTAGATAATAAGGCTCAAGAATTGATGATTCAGTCTTGCTCTTGAACGAAGATTTTCTTTGTTTAGCCTTCTAACATGAGTCACAAAGACCATCAGGAACAAACACTGATTTTGGCAGTCCTCTCACAAGATCTTTCTTGATCAGTTCATTTATCTTGTTGAAATTTAAATGAGAGAGTTTCTTGTGCCAATTCCAGCTTTCTTCAGTTGAGGCTCTACTCACTAAACAGATTGCAGAACCATCAGAACTTGTTGAAAGCTTAGCTTCATAAATGTTACCACGCCTGAATCCCTTCAGAACAATTTTTTCTTTAGATTTACTAACTATTTCACAATGTTCTGCAAATAAATCAACATGATAACCTCTGTCACAGATTTGACTTATACTCAGTAAGTTGTGTTTAAGTCCTGAGACCAGAGCTACATCTTTAATGATGACATTCCCAAGATTGATATTGCCATATCCCAAAGTTTTTCAATGTTGCCATCTCCATAAGAAACACTTGGGCCAGCTTTCTCCACAAAGTCTGATAGCAGGGCCTTATTTCCAGTCATATGTCCTGAACATCCACTGTCCAGAACTAAAATATTTTTCCTGTTGCCCTGCAATCAAAAAGACCACTAATTATTAGTTTTAAGGACCCAGACTTGCTTGGATCTTTTGGCCTTTTTAGGTTTGTTAACATTTGCAGCGGATTTAGCATCAGATTTTATGTTAACAGTTTTCTTATCAGAACTTATACTACCAGACTTTGAATCAGAACTTACACTAGAAGGAACAACAGAAACTTTCTTTAAAGAAGGTTTTATTTGATAATAATCATAGTACAAACTATGATATTCCTTACAAGTATAAATGGAATGCCATAAACTACCACAATGAAAACAAGGATCTTGTGGTTTGTATCTAACAGACTGACTCTTAAATCCTGATCTTGTAGATAAGGAGTTAATATTCTTATTCTTCCTGCAAAAAGAAGCCAGATGGTTAGAACTTCCACAGTTATGACACGCTTTCCTAGGAGCATCAGGAACAGATTTATAGTTATTGCTTTTATTCACACCTTCCTTTCCATTCCTGTTTTTCCTAGGTGATTTTACCTTGTTTGCATTCTTAACATCTTTCAGCTTATGCTTAAGCTGCTTCTTTGTCATTAAGCCTATGTTAACTTCAGCTGTCTTTTCCTGTTTTAGTTTGTCAGAAGCTAATTCCTTTTTAACTTCTGATTTCTCATTTTCAGATTTTTCAGTTACAAACTTAACAGGTTTTAACTTCGGCTTTTGCTTATCAACAGGCTTAATTTCTACAGTTCCTTTTTCTTTTTTATTTTCTCCATAACCTAAGCCCTCTTTCCAGTTTCCACTGCTTAGCAAATTTTGAGTTGTTTTGCCAGAGTTAGTCCAAGTTCTGATAATCTCTCTCTCCTTTTCTAACTCAGTTTTTAGAGATTCATTCATTTTTAGCACTTCATCCCTAACATAAAAAGCATCATCTCTATCCTGCTGAGTTTGATGGAACATGACTAACTCTTTTTCTAAGAAATCATTTCTTTTCCTAAAAGCAAGATTTTCAGAAGTTAATCTTTCACATGTTAAAGTTTGATCTCTATAACTAACAAACATGGTTTTAAGATATCTTCTCAACTCATTAATATCATCAGTATGAAAAGCATAAGTAGTCTGAGGTACCTTTGTTTCAGCAGCTTCAGAACTGCTCTCAGAACTTGATTTATCAGCATTTGCCATCAATGCATAGTTCTCCTCACTTTCAGAGTCTGAGGTGTCTGTCCAGCTTTTCTGCTTTGTGACAAGAGCTTTGCCTTTGTCACTCTTGGTCTTCTTGCAATCAGGAGATATGTGGCCTTTCTCTCCACAATTATAACATTTAACATTAGCGTAATCTCCTCTGTCAGACTTTCCTCCTCTTCCTTCAGATCTTCTGAAATTCTTCTTATCAGAACTTATGCCTTTCCTGGAAAACTTCTTTCCCTTCCTGAACTTCCTGTATGCAATCTTTGTGATTCCTTTCACCATAAGAGCACACAGCTTCATCATCTCCTCATCAGCATCAGTTTCAGGCAAGCTTTCAGAATCTGAGTCATCATCACTCTCAGAACTTGATGACTCAGTATCGGACTTTATGATAAGAGCTTTACCCTTGTCTTTCTTTGAGGAAAGTGGTTTGGGGGATTCCTCTTCAGCCTTGAGAGCAACTGTCCTTGACTTTCCTCCTTTCCTCTTGCTTCTTTGTTCCATCTCAAGTTCATGAGTCTTGAGCATTCCATAGATTTCATCAAGAGTTGTTTCATCAAGATTGTAGTTGTCTCTTATTGTTGTTGCCTTCAAATCCCAACATTCAGGAAGAGCTAACAGGAATTTAAGGTTTGTATCTTCAAGATCATACTCCTTATTAACTAATGACAAGTCATTCAAGAGTTTGACAAATCTATCATATACATCAGTCAATGACTCATTAGTCCTAGAGTCAAAGTGTTCATACTCTTGAGTGAGTATTGTCTTCCTGTTCTTCTTAACTGTTTCAGTTCCTTGACACCTTGTCTCCAGTGCATCCCATATCTCCTTAGCAATCTTGCAGTTGATTACCCTGTTTGACATTACATTATCAATGGCACTATGCAATAAGTGTCGTACCTTGGCATCCTTAGCAATAGATGCTATATCTTCAGCAGTGTAATCACTCTTTTTCTTTGGTACGGTTTTTGCTGCTTCACCTGCAACTACAACAGCGAGCTTGGTAGGTTTGTGAGGCCCTTCCTTGATTCTATCAAGGTATTCTGGATCTGTTGCTTCCAGAAACATGGTCATTCTTACCTTCCATATGGGATATTCAGATGGTCTCAATATGGGAACTCTGATAGTCTCATATCGACTCTGAGTTGATGTCTTTGATGATTCCTCAGTTTTGGTAGGCTTAGTTGGAGTTTCTGTGTCAGACATGATTGTGTTTGGATCTTTAACTGAATGTGTGTTAACAGAAGGCTCTGATACCACTTGTTAGGTCACACTTTCACTGTAGAGGGGGTGAATACAGTGTTTATTACAATCAAATCAAACTTCAAGAACTTATGTAACAGAAAACAAACTTTATTGAAACAATAAACTCTGTTACAATCTGGAACTGTTATCTCTCAGTGATGAACAAAATATCACGAGAGCTGCTAGGGTTACAGTAAATAATATTCTCGATAATGATAACACTTATAGTGTAAACCCTATGTCTGTGTTTATATACTATACAGTTACAAGATAATCGCTAATTGATATGGAATATAATTCTGCTTCCTAATATATATCAATCAGATATCTTCTATTCCAAGTATTCCATTCTTCACGGAATTCCTTCTTCATGCATATCTCTTCTTATGTTTATCTTGATCTTCTTAACTTCAATCAGCTACTGTCCTTATCTGATCGTCCTTCAGCACTTAAGTTCTGATATCTATCTCCTGATAACATAAGTACTGATATCCCTTAAGTTCTGACGTCCAGTATAAGTACTGATCAGTTAAGTACTGATTTGTTCTGTTCAAATAAGATCTGAAATCTAAACATAAAACATATTAGCCATGACATTATCAAATATATCTAACATTTTACTTAATCCTAAGGACCGGGACATAACCGGATCCTTGAGATGGGCCGTAGTGTCTGGGTGCCCGAATGGATCTATATAGTGAGATATAGATCTGCATTGTATCATTGCTGATCAGCAGGGTATAGATGCGAACTTGTGTCCAGTTTAGTTCATTTGTATTCTCCATCCGTAGCCTTCTTTCCATTCTCGCGGGGTTATATCTTTGCAGATATACCCAGATTACCGATTCATTTATACTGCTTTAACACTGTTTATATTTTACAGACTTGTTGAGCAATTTTTGGCTCACCCCTCTTTGTTGTTATTCACTTTATTGTTTTCAGTTAAGAAGGAAGATGAAACCCATCAGGACTCGAGTAGTAAAGAAGCGGGTCAAGCCTCGGGATCCTCTCATACCCAAGGTGTTGATCCCAATCCAGGAAGAAAGCTTTGAGTTGCCCAAACAGGTGGAGTGTAGATAGTTAGTGTGTGTGTTTGAATAAAAGATGAAATTAGTTTAAAACTGGTTAGATAATGGTTTGTAATAAAGAGAGTTTGTAAGATTTTGAATTTGGTTTGTAATAAAGTAGTTAGTGGTTCTTGTTTTCATACTTCAACCTAAAAAGATCCTGGTTAGTGTTAAAGGGCTTTAGATACATTTCTTTATTATTTGTTATTCAGGTTGCACAGGTTTGGTGATTAGCTAGTAACCCCCAGACTTATACCCCGGGTCTGGAGGGCGTTACAAAGTAGACTTGTCAGTGGGCCGAATTTGAATTGGATATAACTGAATCCATATTTATATCCATTAACAATTGTTGGATTAGATTCAGATTGCTTTTGATTTTTTAATAACATAAACCATATCTAATTTGTTTCGTATCATTAAATCGGACCTCCGTATTCATTTATATTTTTTGAGATAAATAATATTAATTTTGATATGGGCTTAAAATTAGCCTAGAAATATAATTAATTTCAAATTAATTAAACCTGATACGGTCTAATAACGAAGCCCAATTAATGAGGCCCAAAACCCTGATTATTTATTAATTTCGTAATAATTAAATATGGAGCATTACCAACTCATTAAATGAGTCATAACAATGATATAATTCTATAAAAGATAGCCTCAAGGGCACTTGTAATATCCCGTATTTTTTAGAATGATTATAAATATTATTTGAATATATATATGTGCTTTTATGTTTTAGAAGGAATAAAATGGTGGATATTTTATTCCTGTTTGACGAGTTTGTGTTATTAAAGGGTATGTTAGGTCACACACACTGTAGAAGGGGGTTAAATGCAGTGTTTACTACAATCAAATCGAATATAAGAACTCAATTAACAGAAAACATATTTTATTCAACACAATAAACTCTGTTACAATATGGAACTGTCCTCTATCAGTGATGAACAAATTATCACGAGAGCTGCTAGGGTTATAATGAATAATATTTTCGATAATGATAACACATATAGTGTAAACCCTATACCTGTGTTTATATACTACACAGTTACAAGATAAACTTCTAATTGATATCGAATACAATTCTGCTTCCTAATATATATCAATTAGTTATCTTTTCTTCCAAGTATTCTATTCTTCATAGAATTCTTCTTCATGCATATCTCTTCTTGTATTTGTCTTGATCTTCTTTCCTTTCAATCAGCCGCCTTTCTTATCTGAAAGTCTCCTTAAGTTCTGATATTATCTCCTGATAAATATCTCCTGATAACTTAAGTTCTGATAACTTAAGTTCTGATATCTTAAGTTCTGACTTCAGTACAAGTACTGATTTCCAGTTAAGTATTGATTTGTCCTGTTAAGTAAGATCTAAAAACTAAACACAAATCATATTAGACATGACATCACAAATATATCTAATAGGGTAATGTGCTAATTATTAAGTGATTTATCGATCCTTGTTAATTTCTGAAAATATTTACTTAAATGTATTATTTTCAAAGTTTATTTGAAAGCCGACCATTTTATTAATATCGGTAAATTGAGTTCATTTTGATTGAGTGGATATTCTGTCAGCTATGTGTTGTATGTAATATTAATTATGTGTGACTCAGTTGTGATTGAGGATTATTTGTATTATTAATTACCGAGTCGTATCATTTTGGTTTTATCTTTAAAACTGCTTTTATTGAAAATTTATTTTCATAAATATTTAAATTATCTTTAAAATTATTTTTATGATTTTATAATTTCAATAATTATTTATAGGATTTTATAAAATTTAGAAAACAATATTTTGTCAGTTATTCATCCCTAAATGATTTTTTGATTGTATTTAAGTGTAAATTTAGTATTAAATTCAAGAATGCTTCAAAAATTATGAAACTTATATTTTATAAGTATTTAAATATTTCAAAAATTTTAAAATCATTTCAGTAATTTTTCTTATTAAATTCACCCACAAGTTTGTTCGTGTAATCGTAAAATGCGGGTATAGTGCGCGATTCCAAAATGTTTTAAAAATTATGAAAATTTTATTTTATTAATTTTTAAATATTATGAGAATTTTAGAATTATTTCGGTAATTTTTCGAGTTAGTTTCACTCGCAAGTTTGTTCGTTAAATCGCTAAATGTGGGTATGAGTTGCGAGTTAAAAATATTTTAAAAATTATAAAAATTTTATTTTACTAGTTTTTAATTATTCTGGAAATTTTAAAATTATTTTTGTAATTTTGGGATTATTTTTACTTGCAAATTAGGTTGTTAAAATGTAATGTGCGGAACAGAATCAGGCTCAAGAAAGAATATGTGTCAATCGTTGTACACGTGTTTTGTCCTTGTTGATTGCAAGATACGTGTCCCTGCTGTGAGAAAAAAAAAACAAAAACAGAAAACAAAACACACACCACCGCCGCCTCCCTGTTGCCCTCTACATGCGCTATCCACCCCCCCAATTTCTTTTACCCACATAAGTACTCCCCTCCCCTTATTCTTATTTTTTTTTTACCGCAGTCCCCATTACCTCCTCCCTCTTCTCTGTCCGTCTATACTCTCTCATCTCCCTATTTATTTATATACTTTTAATTTTCAAAAATTCATATCTTACAAACCGTTCATCCAAATTTCAATTATTATATATTTAAACGATCAGCGCTTCGATACCTACGCATATGTATATATATTGCGAGGTTTTGATAAGAAAATTTACGGAGCATATTTTCCGTTTTAATTTATTTTCGGGGCATAGAAAAGAAGTTTGACGGTGTTGATTACTTCACATGGCATCTCAGCGTGTATATATCTATCACTATTAATTTCGGATTTTTCTGGAGATATTTTCCGGACATCAGATATTCTCTTCGGGGTGATCAGAATTTATTTTGGGCAACGATTCCGAAATTCTGCCTTCGTACTTGTGTATATTATAGCATGTTAGTGTTTATATATTTATTTCATAATTTTTAGAAGTTTTTGTAGAAGTCATTTTTGGCCATATTTTTCGTTTCTGGTGTGTTTATACGTGCAAATATAAATTATTGTGTGTTTTAAATTTATTGATTTTATTAGAGTATAGTTGGATTGTGTTGGTTTGGGATTTGATTTTGAGGGGTATGACCCCGGGAAAAGTCCGTTTTACAAAAACGTTATTTCGAAATTTTTTCTAAAATATTTATTTCAATTTCAAATTATTATCTTTTATTATTTTCGAAAATCATAATTTGATTCAATTATTTATAATTTGTTTTGATGTATTCTTATTTTATTCGTAATAAATAAACCGTTCGTCCGTTTAATACGAAACGAACGCTTATAGACTCAGAAAAATATTCCGCTTGCATTAAAAATACTTTCGAGACATAAATCTTTTTGTTTCCAAAGGTCGCTTGTTTTACGAGTCATTCTGAGTCAATTTTTGAGCGATAAATCATATTTTTGACTCGATTTCAGTTTTAAACGTACCGAGTCGAACCTTTTGACGAACCGAGGCATGTGTTAAATGAATTATGTGATACGTGAGTTATGTGTTTATATGCTATGTGTATTACGTGTATACGTGGGTTATAAGTCTTGTATTTGGTTGTTTTCTTTATGTACGGGTAGACAATAGGGTTTTGACGCGCAGTTCGTCGAGTAATTATCATTTAGACGATTAAATTTGTATCTTTTAATTATAGATACGAGTCTTTCAAGACGATCAGGACTAGATGGAATGGTACTGGATATCTGGCTTCTAGCAATCGTAGGAGCAACATATCAGAGATTTAGCGAAGTAAAACGGTGATGCCATGAGATGTCAGAATGAGGGATTGTGTTATTGCGAGTGCGACTAACTGCTAAAAACTCAAAGACAAGTATCCCTATCATCACTTATTGTTCAAGTGATATTTATTTTAAATCTTCTTATGCAAGTATTGCTTTCCCTATTTTCAGTTCAGAATAGATAAATGTTTTACATATCGCTGAAATAAATGATTCCGTTTATGCAAGGACTCTTCTGCTATTCTATATTCAAAATAGCTAATTGATTTTACTTATCAAATTACTGGTTTTATAAATGTTTTGGAATTTGAGAAAAATGATTTGGTTACGAATATTCCTACCCAAGAAAATGGGGGAATAAAATTATTTTGGGTGTCAATTATTATGACCCCTTTTCAAGAAAAGGTTTTAAGATTGGATCAAATTGCGTAAGTGACTGGGACGGACGGTCCAGCGGAGGGCTATTTCTAAGTGTCATATGGAATATTATGACACAATTTTTGCCACAGGCAGGTATATTGCCTTTTTATTTGAGTACTCGTATTTTGGGGACATGTTTCTACGAATCATGGCCTAGTGCTATCACACGGGCTGATGAGCATGTGATAGTACGTCCGTCGAAGAATGATCCCAATCTAAATTATCATATCATTTTTGATATTCATAGAATAAATGATTTATCAACTGTTTCTGTTCTGGATAAAAGGTAAAATGCCGGTTTGATTCAGTTTCTGCTTGATGTGGATATTTAGGTTGTTGTTAAATATCAAAGGCGGTATTAGTATAGATGATTAATGTTGACTTCAGTATGGGATGTTGTGAGCATCAAAGTTCATATTGATATCTAATTTGATATGACAACAACATGAATATTAATATCAAGAGTTCAGTTTTGAATAAAGTTTATGATTCATTCCATAATCATTGTTTCATGTTATTGTTGTTTACGATATTTCCGTAAATGCTGTTTTATGAGTTTTATTCTCGTCAAGATTCAAACTATTGCTGAAGCATTTCGCTCGAAAATATCAAAAAGAGTTTTGAATACAGTGAGAAATAATTATTCGATTTTTAATAATTTTTCTGTTTCAACAATTATGATTTAAAAATATTCTGCGCTATTGCAGATGTTGGTTTAATATCAAAACGACCATATATATATTACAATGATCTTGCTGAGCATTTCTTTCGCTCATACTTGACTGTTTTCAAATTTAACCTCTAGTGAGGATTAACTTGCGCTGATTAGCCGCGTAATTCAAGGAAGCAAAGAAGAAGCTTTTGGAAGGTGGTTGGTCCAGGGTTTGTGAACTAGTGTAAGTTCTTTTGTGTAAAGTTGTTTATATTATATTATATTATACTTGTGTTATTTTATAGTTGGGATACTTCTTTTCGAAGTTATACTAGCGGGTTAAGTTTTGAGATTGGAATTTGTTGAAAAGAGTTTTAAAAGAAAGTGAAAATTTATTTGTGGAATTTGGATATCTTGTTTCTAGAACTGTAACATTAAAAGATCTTGGATTAGTTTGGGGTCATAGATGTTAAATATCTTCTGCTGGCATTTGTTTATTGATTAAACAGGTTATTTTGGATTGAGGTTTCATAGTGACGACCAAATTCTCTGACCCCAGATTTGGGGGCGTTACAACACTTACACCAACTAGGAGTCTGATTCCTTTATTCTAGGACTTAAAAGTCTATCCAAGGACTGAGAACTTGTTCAAAAAGTCTCCTAACTCTAGTCCAATTAAAGGACTCTCAATATCTATATAAAGGGACTCACCACATCAATCAGAATTACGTTTTTGGCTTGATTCTCTAATTCACAGAGATACGTAGGCATCTCGTGAAGGCAGAGTTAAGCTACGAAACACGAGAGCAGCCATTAAAGGCCTTGAGTTCCCGAACCCTAGCAATTAATATACCCTAGTTTTTTATCCATAACATTTGGTGCCGTCTGTGGGAAAGCATAACAATAACCATGGCGAGAACACGGAATAGAAACAGTGCACCTGAAGGAACACCAGCTGGGACAACTCAAACGATTTCGTCAATGGTGGAGATACCCCCACACTCATCCTACACCTCCACCCGAGGAGGAACCCCGATAGGGGCAACTGAGCCTCAGCCACAAGAGACGAATTCCCTGGCTCTACAAGGGATGAATCACCCGGCTCCTCAAGGGATGAATCCTCAAACAACTTATGCTTTTCATACTGATGATATTACTGAGTTGAGAAGATATCTTAAAACCATGTTCATTAGTTATAGAGATCAAACTTTAACATGTGAAAGATTAACATCTGAAAATCTTGCGTTTAAAAACAGAAATGACTATTTAGAAAAGGTGTTAGTTTTTCTTCATCAAACTAAGAAAGAAAGAGATGAGGCTCTGTATGTTAGAGATGAAGCCCTAAAATTGAATGAATCTCTAAAAACTGATTTAGAAAAAGGAAAGAGAAATCATCAGAACTTGGACTAACTCTGGAAGAACAACTCAGGATATACTAAGTAGTGGAAACTGGAAAGAGGGCTTAGGGTATGGAGATGATAAAAGTGAGAAAGGAACTGTGAAAATTGAGCCAACTGTTGTTAAACAGACTGCTAAGCCAAAGGTAAATCCTGTTAAGTTTGTAGCAAAAACTGTACAGTCTGATTCTGAAAAGATGAAAGAGTCTAGGACAGAAGTCAAAGAAAAGTCAACTTCTGACAAATTAAAACAGGATAAACCAGCTGAAGTAAACATAGGCTTAATGGAAATGTTAGATATATTTGAGATGTCATGTCTAATATGATTCATGTTTAGTTTTCAGATCTTAACAAATAGGACTATATCAGGACTTACTGAAATCAGGACTTACTGGAAGTCAGAACTTAATATCAGAACTTAAGGTCATATCAGAACTTAAGTGCGGGAAGACTTTCATATAAGGAAGGAAGCTGATTTACAGTAGAAGATCGAGACTAAATAAAAGAAGATATGCATGGAAATAGTTAGAAGACTGGAAGACTTGTAGAAGATATCTGATTGATATATTTTAGGAGGCAGATTTATATTCCATATCAATTAGAAGTTATCTTGTAACTGTGTACTATATAAACACAGACTTAGGTTTACACTATATGTGTTATCATTATCGAGAAGATTATACATTGTAACCTAGCAGCTCTTAGTGATATTTGTTCATCACTGAGAAAGAACAACAGTTCTTATTGTAACAGAGTTTATTCAATATACTTGATCTTTGTTACATACTTGTGTTAAATCGATTTGATTGTATAAATACTGTATTCAACCCCCTTCTACATTGTTGTGTGACCTAACAAGTGGTATCAGAGCTTATCTGTTAACACACATACAGTAAAGATCCAAACAATCATGTCTGAAGAAGCACAAACTCCAACCAAGCCCACCAAATATGAAGAAACTCAAAAGACTCAAACCCAGAGTCGATATGAGACTATTAGGGTTCCCATACTGAGACCTTCTGAGTATTCCATATGGAAAGTGAAGATGGCTATGTTTCTGGAAGCTACAGATCCAGAATACCTTGACAGAATTAATGAAGGACCACATAAGCCTCCCAAGCTCTCTGTTGTAGTTGCTGATCAACCAGCAAAGACCATACCAAAGGAGAAAGGTGAGTACACAGCTGAAGACATCTCATTTATTACCAAGGATGCAAAGGTAAGGCATTTGCTGCATAGTGCCATTGATAATGTCATGTCAAACAGGGTAATTAATTGCAAAACTGCAAATGAGATATGGGATGCTTTGGAGATAAGATGCCAGGGAACTGATGCAATCAAGAAGAATAGGAGGACTATACTCACTCAAGAGTATGAGCACTTTGACTCAAAAGCTGGTGAGTCATTAACTGACTTATATGACATGTTTGTCAAACTCTTGAATGATCTGTCACTAGTGGACAAGGAATATGATCTTGAAGATTCAAATCTAAAATTCCTTTTAGCTCTTCCTGAAAATTGGGATTTGAAGTCTACTACCATAAGAGACAACTATGACCTTACTGAAACTACTTTTGATGAAATTTATGGTATGCTCAAGACTTATGAACTTGAGATGGATCAAAGGAGCAAGAGGCATGGAAGAAAGTCAAGGAAAGTTGCTCTTAAGGATGAGGAAGAATCTCCTAAAATGGCTGCCTCAAAAAGGGGCAAAGGAAAGGCTCTCATCATAAAGTCTGATTCAGAGTCAGCATATTCTGATGATGATGATTCAGAAACTGAAACTTTACCTGAAATAGATGCCGATGAAGAGATGATGAAATTATGTGCTCTTATGGTAAAGGGTATCACAAAGATAGCCTACAGGAAATTCAGAAAAGGCAAGAAGTTTTCCAGGAAAAGTGGAAGTTCTGATAAGAAAGGGTTCAGAAAATCTGAAGGCAGGGGAGGAAATTCTGACAGAGGAGACAACTCAAATGTCAAGTGCTACAACTGTGGTGAAAGATGCCACATATCTCCTGAATGCTAGAAAGGAAAAAGTGATAAAGGCAAGGCACTTGTCACAAAGAAGAAAAGCTGGACAAGGTAAAGGAAATGTGAACAAGGTAAAGGAAGCTAGGAAAAATAGGAATGGAAAGGAAGGTGTGAATAAAAGCAATAATTATATGCCTGTTCCTAATGCTCCTAGAAAGAAATGTAATACCTATGGAAACTCTAACCATCTTGCTTCTTTTTGCAGAAAAAATAAAGATATAAACTCTTTACCTCCTAGATCAGGAGTTAAGAGTCAGTCTGTTAGGTTTAAACCACAAAATCCTTGTTTTTATTGTGGTAATTTATGGCATTCCATTTATTTTTGTAAGGAATATCATAGTTTGTACTATGATTATTATCAAATAAAACCTTCTTTCATAGAAATTCAGTATTATTCCTTCTATTGTAAAGTCTGATGCAAAGTCTGATATAAGTTCTGATAAACAACATGTTAGTATAAACTATGAAATTAAATCCGTTGCAAATTCTAACAAACTTAAAAAGGCCAAAGGATCCAAGCAAGTCTGGGTCCTTAAAACTAACCAATAGTGGTCTTTGTGATTGCAGGGCAACAAGAAAGATATCCTAGTGCTGGACAGTGGATGTTCAAGTGATATGACTGGAAATAAAGCCCTGGTATCAGTCTTTGTGGAGAAAGCTGGCCCAAGAGTTTCTTACGGAGATGGCAACATGGGAAAAACTCTGGGATATGGTAATATCAATCTTGGGAATGTCATTATTGAATCAGTAGCTCTTGTCCCAGGACTTAAACACTATTTGCTAAGTGTGAGTCAAATCTGTGACAAAGGTTATCATGTGGATTTCTTTGAAGAACACTGTGATGTTGTAAGCAATTCTACAGGCAAAGTGGTTCTGAAAGGTTACATGCATGGTAACATTTATGAAGCCAGACTTTTAACAAGTTCTGATAGTTCTACAATCTTTTTGTTGAGTAGAGCATCAATTGAAGAAAGCTGGAATTGGCACAAAAGACTCTCTCATTTGAATTTCAACAACATAAATGAGCTAGTAAAGAAAGATCTTGTGAGAGGACTGCCAAAATCAGTATTTGCTCCTGATGGCCTTTGTGATTCATGTCAAAAGGCAAAACAAAGAAAATCTTCTTTCAACAGCAAAACTGAATCTTCAATTCTTGAGCCTTATCACCTACTACATGTTGATCTATTTGGTCCAGTCAATGTCATGTCTATTGCAAAGAAGAAACATGCTATGGTTATAGCGGATGAGTTCACAAGGTACACTTGGGTGTATTTCTTGCACAAGAAGAATGAAACTGCATTTACTGTAATTGATCATGTCAGACAGTTGGATAAGTTGGTCAAAGATTCTATTAAAATATTAAGAAGTGATAATGACACTGAGTTCAAGAATTCAATCATGGAAGAGTTCTGCAAAGAGCATGGAATCAAACAGGAATTTTCTACACCCGGAACTCCACAACAAAATGGAGTTGTAGAAAGAAAGAACAGGACCTTCATTGAAGCTGCACGAACTATGCTTGATGAAGTAAAGCTACCAACCCACTTTTGGGTTGAAGTTGTGCAGACTACTTGTTTTACACAGAATGCAACACTCATAAACAAGCATGGAAAAACACCATATGAGATGGTGAAGAAAAAGAAGCCAAATCTGAAATACTTTCATGTATTTGGTTGTAAGTTTTTTGTTCTTAAGACTCATCCTGAACATCTGTCAAAATTTGATCTAAAAGCTGATGAAGGAATTTTTGTTGGATATCCACTTTCCACAAAAGCCTTCAGAGTCTACAATTTAAGAACAAGGGTTGTCATGAAATCTATCAATGTATCTTTTGATGATAAGAAGATTACCGGACTTGAAGATTTCAATGATTACAATCAGCTGAGATTTGAAAATGAAGATTTAAACTCTGATACTATAAATTCTGATGACTTAAACTCTGATCCTATAAGTTCTGACAAGTAAGTTCTGATGTCATTGAAACTTTGGTAACAACTCCAAAGGAAAATGCACCTATCCAGGGGGAGCAAGCTGAAGATCCTACCACAACTCAAGACTCTCAAGAAGCATCAGGATCTGTCACTGGCTCTTCAAGTTTTGATTCATCAAGTTCTAATGAGCCAAATTCTGATAATTCAGGAAACTCTGATTCTTCAAATCCTGAAGAATTTAACTCAAATTCTAAAGTCTCAAAGAGCATAACTACAGGGGAGCATCAGAAAATGCCGATGGAGACAGCATGGATCATGGGGGAGGATCCAGTTCTAGAAATCAACTTCCATCTGCAAGGAAGTGGACCAAATCATATACACAGGACTTAATAATTGGAGATCCTGAAGTAGGTGTCAGAACTAGAACTGCAACATCAAATGAATATCTCTATCACTCTTTTCTATCTCAGACTGAACCAAAGAAAGTGGAATAAGCTCTTCAAGATGCTGATTGGGTGCAAGCAATGCAAGAAGAGTTAAATGAATTTGAAATAAATAAATTCTGGACCCTAGTGCCAAGACCAAAGAACAGATCAATTGTTGGCACAAAATGGGTGTTCAGAAATTAAACTGATAATGATGGCATAACTACAAGGAACAAAGCAAGGCTGGTTGCTAAGGGTTACTCTCAACAGGAGGGTATTGATTATGATGAAACATTTGCACCAGTTGCTAGATTGGAAGCTATAAGAATCTTTTTGGCTTATGTTGCTCATAAAAAGTTTAAAGTCTTTCAAATGGATGTGAAAAGTGCTTTTCTCAATGAAGAATTGAAATAAGAGGTTTATGTTGAACAACCTCCAGGCTTTGTAGATTCAAAATTTCCAAATCATGTCTATAGGCTTGACAAAGCACTTTATGGCCTTAAGCAAGCTCCTAGAGCATGGTATGAGACTTTAGCTCAATTCCTTCTGGAAAGTGGATTTCACAGAGGTACAATTGATAAAACACTTTTCTACCTCAACCATGGAAATGACTTACTTTTGGTACAGATATGTTGATGATATCATATTTGGTTCTACAAATTCCAAACTCTGTGAAAGGTTTGCAAAGCTAATGCAGTCAAGATATCAAATGAGTATGATGGGAGAACTTAGTTATTTTCTGGGACTTCAAGTCAAGCAAAATGAAGAAGGTATTTTTATCAATCAATCCAAGTACACCATAAATTTACTGAAGAAATTTAGAATGCAAGACTGTTCAACTACATCCACTCCCATGGCCACTGCAACCAAGTTAGATAAAGATACTGGTTCATCAGTAGATATTACTAACTACAGAGTTATGATTGGCTCATACTCTATTTAACTGCTAGTAGACTTGATATCATATATGCTACCTATCTTTGTGCAAGATTTCAGGCTGATCGAAGAGAACCTCATTTAATAGCTGTGAAAAGAATTTTCAAGTACCTCAAGGGTACAGCTGATCTAGGATTGTGGTATCCTAGGGAATCATACTTTAAGCTAATAGGTTACTCAGATGCAGATTTTGCAGGATGCAAAATAGATAGGAAAAGCACTAGTGGAAGCTGCCAATTTCTTGGAGGCAGATTGGTTTCCTGGTTTAGCAAGAAATATAAATCAATTTCCACATCAACTGCAGAAGCAGAATATATTACTACAGGAAGCTGTTGTGTACAGATTCTTTGGATGAAGAATCAATTACTGGATTAGGGGTTAGAATTTTCTAAAATACCTATTTACTGTGATAATCAAAGTGCTATTTCTATGACAGGTAATCCAGTTCAACACTCAATGACAAAGCACATTAGCATTAGGTACCATTTCATAAGGGAACATGTGATGGAAGGTATAGTGGAATTGCATTTTGTTCCAACAGATCAACAACTAGCAGATATCTTCACAAAACCACTATGTGAAGCTACTTTTATAAGACTGGTAAATGAACTTGGAATGGTTTCAGGTTCTTTCTCTAAATCTGCTTAGTTTTTGTTCTCATGCATCAGACTTTATGATCAGTGTTTACAAATTACCTTATCTTCATGTAATCTGTACTTAAATTGAAATACATTAAATACTAATTGTTATCTGATGTGGATCTATGTACTATGATAATGATTTGGATGTTCTGTGACTATTCAATCCAATGAGGATTACTGTGCTAGATGCTAACCTAGTAGTCTTTAACATACTAGAAATCCCATGTTTGAATTAGTTGTTTATGTGGAAATTCATTAACACAAGCAAATTCTGATTTTGAGCTTAGTCAAATTTACTTTGTGTATCTTATTACTAAGTCACAAACTAGATTCTTGCTTCTTATCTATCAAATTCTGATGTAAGTAAATCTTAAGGATGAACTTAATGCTGATAAGCCTCACTTATCTGAAGAAAAGAAAAGAAAAGAAAATTAAAGTCAGGTACTCATTTGAGATCTAGAGTAAATATATGGAAGGGAAGACCCAAGTGCATTGCTGGTATTAAGTAATATGCATTAGAAAAGCAAATAAATATTTCTTGGTGACTTTTCACATTCTCTGATTACTGGAGAAATACTATGATAATAGCATAAATTCTGATAAGCAGTTCTGACTCACTTACACTAAGAAGTCACTGTAAAAAGGAATTTCAAAAGATGCATAAAATGAGCACAAACAGTTGAGGTGGACTTTTACATAAATTCATTCTATAGTAGACTTCATTATTAATGACATATTTTAAGCACTTTTCTTAGTTATGCCTTATTTCTAAGATGTACTGAAGTTTATCAGACTTTAATCTTTATCTGATATTTTGCTAATGCACACACTATCACTCCATATGAATGATGAAAATTACTATGTTGATCAAGTTGTTTCAGATAAACAGTTAAGTGTCATATGCATAAATTCTGAGGACAAGTTCTGATGGAAGTTCTTATAACGACCCGTATATTTTATTTAAATGTATAATTATGGAATAAATAATTAAATAAAATGATTGTGTGGGTTTAGTCAGTGGGTTATTACTCTGTCACTATGTGTATGTGATTACTAGTGTATGGAATTGAATTGTGTGGTTAATTAATGAATTGTATGATTTTGTATCATTGTTAAAAATGGTGTTATTGCAGTTTTATTTCCATAAATACTTGGATTGTCTCTAAAATTTTTTTTATGACTTTATAATTTCAATAATTATTTTTAGGACTTTATAAAATTGAGAAATTAATATTTCATTAATTATTTATTTTTAAATGATTTTCTGAGTGTGTTTAATAGTAAAATCCATACTTAATTATGGAAATCTTCAAAAATTATGAAACTTATATTTTATTAAGTTCGTAGCATTCTGAGAATTTTAAAATAAATTTGGAAAGTTTCAGGATTAATTTCACCCGCGCCTTGTTTCGTTAATTGTTAAAAAGTGGGTATAAATCACATTTCAGAAATTATTTTAAAATTACGAAATTTATGTTTTTATAAACTTCGGGATATTTTTAACATTTTAAGTTTGTTTTCGTGATTTTCTGAATTTGTTTTAAGTGTAGCTCGGTTCGTTAATTGTGAAATGTGGGTACAAGTTGCGTTCCAAAAATGATTTAAAAATTTCCAAATTTATGTTTTATTGATTTCGGGATATTTATGAAATTTTAAAACTATTTTGATAAATTTTTGGGATATTATCACCCACAAATTATTCGTAAAAAAACCAAATATCGGAACAAATCGGCCCTTAGAACCTTCGTGATTATCTCCAGAGATTACGTGTCAGTATTTCAGTAAATTAGTACTACGTTTTGCATTGTGAGTAAGGGAAAATAATAATAATAATAAAGAAACAAACCCTCCATTTTCTCTTCAATCCTGTTCTTAACCCCCCCCCCCGAGCATCAAACTCTCTCGGTCTTTCCTTTCCTTTCTTGTTATCGTTCCTTCTTGTTACTCCGTATGCCGCCTGTGTTCCGGTAACTACTTCCAGCCTTTTTGTTTCGATTGCTAATCGATTCATCTATGCTGTTATATGTTGGATTTTAATCGCAGCGGGGGCATGGCAAAACACTTTTACACATATAAAATCCGAATAAAAGCATATAAATCGTGAATAAAAATTCGAGGGATCGAATCTAACTTTTTAAAATAATTCGGAGACAACGATCAGAGATCCTTAGCAGTTGCTCCTCAAGTGTGAAGCACTCCACCGGTATCCACCAAGAAAACGATGTTAAGGAGGAGGTGGAGAGAATTGGGTTTTCCAAACTTTTTGGGTTTTCGGGTTTGATGTGGGTTAGAATAAAATTAGGGTCTATAATAGTGTATTTATAGGCAAAATTTTCAGCTGAAATTTTCCCATAAATATTATTATTATTATCCCATTTATTATTCTCATTAATAATTAAAACACCTTTTAATCATTAATCCTTTTTCTAAACACTTTAGAAATAATTCTCTCTCTTGATTTAATTTCCAAAAGTTAAATCCTTTAATTAATAATATTAAGAACTTTTCTTAATTAATTTATAATCAATTAAATCTCATTTAATCAATTATTAAATTTTCCAATTAATTAATTATTTCATAAATAAATAATTATTAGCCATTATTAATCAATTCCTCCACCATTAAATCATTCTCTTTTTATGGTGTGACCCTGTAGGTTCAATATTAAGCCGGTAGTAGAAATAAATAATAATAAAACTATTTTATCATTATTTATATAAATTCTCTAATTTATTAAATATGATTAATTAATTAATCACATTTATTCTACATCGTGAGGGATACTTCTCAGCATATCGCGACTATCCGGATAATATGAATTCACTGCTTAGAATACCAAGAACCTATTCAGTGAATAGTTACCGTACAATAAACTCCTTCTACCCTACAATGTCCCAATTAAATACAAGGCATGGATCTCGTGTTAAGCCTATCTAATTCAATCACTTGCTTACCATTTACTATGCGTAGTTCTATGCAAATTAGAAACTCCTTTCTAATTTCATTTACTCTGGCCAGAGATTCCTGAACTAGCATAAGTGGATCAGCCTTGAACATTCGCTTCCTTCAGTGGAAGGGGTAGATCCTTTATTGATCATACACTATCTTCGTGTACAAATTCCTATACCCAGTAGAGCCCTAATAATTGTCCCTGGAGACTAAGAACTAAACCAAAGCATAGTTCAGTGTACACAAGATGACTATGATGACCTCAAGTCTAAGGATACTTGTACAACTATCACTATGTGAACAACTGCTGACACGTGAGTGAACTCCATCAGTTGTTCAGCTGTGCGAGTCATGTTCAGTGAACTTATTCTATAATAAGCACCTACATACTAGCTATAGTGTCACCACACAAATGTCTATGAGAACAGACATCCTTCATAATGAAGCAAGCATAGTATGTACCGATCTTTGCGGATTATTAATTACCAGTTAGTAATCCTATGACCAGGAACTATTTAAGTTTAGAGTTATCATCTTTTTAGGTCTCACTATTATGATCTCATCATAATCCATAAAAAGCTTTACTCTAAACTATGGTATATCTTATTTAAACACTTAAATAGATAAAGCCCGTAATAAAAACAAAACAAGTCTTTTATTAATATCAATGAAATCAAAACAGATTACATAAAGAGTTATTCCTAAATCCTAATTAATGATTGGACTTAGGACATATTCCTTTCATTATATGTATATATACATACGTGATTGTATGTATGTGTATTGATGTGTGTGTACAATTCGTGTATGTGTATGTCTATGTGGGTAAAGTTTCGGTGTGTGGCTTTGGTTTTTCCGGCCGTCCCTGTGTTCTTGGTTGCTTTGATGTGGTCGTGTTGTGGCGCGCGTTGCGCGCGTGTAGCTCTGTTCTGTTGGTTGAGTTTGGTTCCGTTAACCTGATATAATTCATATTATTATTTTATTAAATTGCAGGGAATTATGACTACTATTCGTGATATAAATAATTTCGTGCGATTGATTTTTAATCGTATTAATCGGTGGAATTTTGTGTTGGAAACCTGAAATTTAATCGGGTACCCGCAAAATTTTACCGCCGTCGGCGATGAGCCTCGGCGAGCCGACGGTGGACGGTGATGATGTTGTTCTGAGTCCTAGCAAAATAAATAAACAAATATAAAAATATGAATAATAATTGATTATTTAAAAAGCTGTATCGTTAATTGAATTGTGATGATGGTTGTTGGATTGTGTGATTGGTTGTGAATTGACGTCGAGTTGTTCGACGGGTAGGCCGGTAAACAGAGGAGGTGTTGTCTGAATTTTTGGAAATTAAATTCGGAAATTCTGGACATACCCTGTAATTATCGGAACGCCGAATGAGTGTAAATAAGTCTACACATATATTTGTGCGGAACGTGATTATATGTTGTGGTGAATGTTCTGTAAAACTCAATAACCCTAATTTCATAAAATAAATAGTTTACGTATTTTCTGAAAATAAACACCGAACCGATTTCCGAGATTGTGAACCCTAATTGTTGCGTGTGTCATTATAATGGATATGTCAATCATACATAGACGTCTAACGTAGGGTATTTCGGCTCTGTAGGTTCTAGTCGAATGACTCAAGAATTGATGCCAACCTAAAGATAACCTAGTGGACAGTCGACGAGCTCAGTAAGGTTTCAACCGAAGAACCTGAGTATTGGATTTAAATCCAAGGCGATCTAGTGGTTAGACGATAAAGCCTGAGCGTCCGAGTCGGATCAGAGTTGATCAGTGATAGTCGTAAAGCTCTGCAAGGCAAGTACCCCTGACCATTCTTTTATGGTTCAGTATGTATAAATAACTAAATGTTTTATTCTCGTAATGGAGCAGAAACGTTTTAAGTTACGTATCCCCTGTGCTTGAAAATGTTGTTAAATATGTGTTTTTGGGGAAAAGTAACTTCTGAAGATACCTATCTCTAAAGTGTGAATAAAAATGAAAAAAGAGGTTTTGAATAGTGTGCTGTGACATAATTGATTTTAACAAGAGATAGGTAAAAGTGATTTTGAAACTGGATAAAACGAATCAGATATTGGATAACGTTGCGTAAGTGGCTAATTCGGTTGCGCGCATTACATAACCGATTAGTCCAGCATAGTTAATCAGAGACCTAGCTAGTCTCTGCGGATCCGGTGAATTTGTGTGAAAGCCTGATCAGCTTTCCTAGACATTTTGTGTGATAGTCCGGCCAACTATCCTAGATAATTTGTGTGGAGGCCTGATTAGCCGTCCCTAGATAACGTCCAATACATATCTGATTGTGATTTTGCGATTACAGTAATGGAACAAATGGCTTTGGGTCCCCGTAACGTGATATATGGTTTTATGGTTCCTGTAATGGAACGAAAGGTTTATAAATGAAAATAGCATGCTAAAATTGAACTATGGTTTTATGCACAACACACGACTGTTGATCTTGTTTTACAGAGCATGCTAGTTTTGATATCCAGTTTATACTTGTTTTACACGTTGCTGGGAAGATATGAATTATGTTCCTATAACTGCTTTACTTTAAACAATTTTACTTATTATTCGTATAGTGGTGCTGCTGAACAAGCAATTGCTCACCCTTGCAGAATATTTTATATGTATTACAGATACCTAGGAGATTCTTGCACGGTAATCAGGGCAGAGTTCCAGCTCCTTTCGTGGCAGGCTCCTCTGAGGTAGTTGTGTTCAGACCAGATGAGGTCTGTTGAGTTGCTGCATTAAATTTGTGGTTAGGATTGTTAGAAATTAGTTGGGTTGTAATAGTTGTAACCTAAGTCATACTTAAACCTTAAAAAGGTCTTGGTAAAGGGGTCGTATTTCTGTATTATCAATGATTTGGATTGAATTATGATTGTTATTACTGTTTTTGATGACGTCAACTCCTGACCCCCGGGTTGAGGCCGTCACAGTTGGTATCAGAGCTACAGATTTGAGTCCCTGATTTAGGATATGAGTGGAGTCAAAAGAGTGCAGAAAGGTATATATATAGATGTAAATCAGCAACTCAATCAGAGGAGTGAGTCTATGAGTTTAGTCAAGGGTTTCAGAGACGTAACCCTGACGTTTATTAAGGATTGAGTGGAACTGCCCTAACCTAGAGTACATATTCTTCGCATATGTATTATTAGTAACGTTTTATAGAGATTTCTAGTTTTTCCCTCAAGAAAACGAGTCTGATTGCAAAGATTCAGCATTGAGCGGGCACTTGTTGTCTCAGTCGAGAAGACGCCAATGTTTCTGTGTCAAGGAATGTTATTGGACTGATTGTGTAACCTTGGTGAGTTCGGATAACGTGATAACAGTCAGGGGCTGTTATGATGACTAAGTTTGGTAGTGAATGTGGATTAGAACGGGAGGTGATATCTTTGAACTCTTTTATTTCCTTCCCTGAAATGTATTTTATCTCCAGAGTAATTGTTTCTTATTCTATAAGTTGTTATCTTTCTTGTGAGAAGTTGTGAACCCGAGGTAAGCTACTTAGGGTTCTGTTGATCTCTTTACGAATCAGATTCTTTTCTTTCTATTTGTGAATTTCTTATCTGAATATTGTTTCTTTCCTCGGTGACTTTTTCGGGTGATTGGGGCAAACAATACATATGAATCGACCATTTGTCTATGTGACAAAAGGGTCTGGTGGGATGCCACCGAATTATGTGTTGTGACCGTATGGTACTAAGACTGGCCATCTTATATACTAGTATGGTTGCTCTCAGTCATACCTATGTTTTCTTCTTTTGTCCTCCCCGTATCATTGATTCTTTGACTTTGAAATTTCATTTGAAGTCCCGATGCAGTGGATTATTAGTAGCTTCTATGATTAGACAGTCCTGGTCATCGAAAGTAGTTGAGAGTTGACTATCTGGAAGAAATATAAGATGTACATCGGATCGCTAGCTATCCCAGAAACGAATAGTAGAGAGGATTTATGATTTGATATTGAAGGTTGCGGTTTTAGAAAAGTCAACCCTGTGGAAGACGGGTCAATTGTAAGAGACAAGAAGTCGCCTTGGGAAGAATGATTGATTGAACCTCAGGCTAGTGCGTTATCCAAGTCTATGATTCTTAAGATTAATTTGACTTACCAGTTTACCCTTTTTGGGTGGTGTCTAGGATAGCCGTCTAGCTTTGCTGTATATGGAATTTGTTAATATTGTATTTTACTGGTGCTAAAAGGTTGCTCGGTTGTTGTTGTATTGAGGAAGCATACCATAATGTTTAGTACCTTTATATTCCAGTTTTCTGCGCTGTTGTTGATTCTACTACTGTTATCGTTGCTATTGTTGCTAGTGTTGCTAATCTAGATATCTTTTATAAATGGATCCTAAGGATAGGGACATGGGTGCTTTAATTGGGCAGCATTTTCCTGACACAGGTGCACCGTTTGAACGGTGATATTTTGTTATACATTCTCGTTATGTTTTTGAATAAATTCCCTGTTATATTTCAGGAAAATGCCACCCAAGAAAGCTACCCCGTCTAAAGAAGATAGTAGTAGTTTGGTGGAGGGTCCGGTTATAAATGAAATTCTAGACTTGTTGCGCCAGCAACAGCAACAACAATTGCAGTTAATCCAACAGATTCAGCAGCAACAACATCAACAAGGAAAGCTAAACCAAACTACTAGTTTTAAATCCTTTCAGTCTGTTAAGCCCCCAGAGTTCAAAGGCGAAGTGGATCCTGTTGTTGCCATAAATTGGCTGAAGGAAATGGACAAGGCATTTACCCTCACGTAAGTAAATGATGATCTTAAAACTGACTATGCGAGTTACTTTCTTAAGAATGAAGCAAATTATTGGTGGGAATCCACTCGAGTATTGGAAGGAGAAGGCCCTGTTTCTTGGGCAAGATTTACAAAATTGTTCTTGAAAAAGTATTTTCCCGATGGTTTAAGGAGTCAGATGGAAGTCGAGTTTCTAGAGCTGAAACAAGGTGAGAGAAGTGTGCTGGAGTATGAGGCCAAGTTTACAGAATTGGCCCGATTATTTCCTGAGTATGTAAGTACGGAGATTAAGAAAGCAAGGAGGTTTTCAGCGAGGGTTGAAGCCTGAGATTCACAGAGGAGTTGTGGCATTGCAACTCAAGACATACTCCTCTATGGTTCAGGCCGCCCTGGTAATGGAAAGTGACCAGAAGTTGGCTGTTAAGGAAGAAAGTGATAAGAAAAGGAAGTTAGAAGGTGTTAAGGACAAGGTAGACCAAGGAGAGTCTAGTCAGGAATTTGAGAATCGGTTTGGCCAAAACAGGAGTAAGAGATTCCGGAGACAAAGTTTATTTCAGACTAGGTCTAGTGCTACTTCAGTTGCTTCTACTCCAACTCCGTTAGTCAAGTCAGCAATGGACTGCAAGTCCTGTGATAGGAGACACAATGGTTCATGCAAAAAGAATGTGCAATGTTTTAAGTGTAGACATAAGGGTCATTATGCCTCAGAATGTAATCCAGAAAATCCAGGAGTTATGTGTTATAATTGTGGAAAAGTTGGGCATATAGCAAGGAGTTGTAGAATGGTTACTTAAGATACTATATCCCAAGGGTCGATATCCAGCACGGCTAGAGGCAGAACTTTCAAAAAGACCAAGAGATCGAGCATTTAGAAGTTGGACCTAGTTGTAGTTGCATCTGATTAAACACCCTCCGAGCTAGAAAAGTTCGATGTAAATTTAGGATCAGATTAGTTGTCCTGTCGTAAGGTAAGGAGCGGTTTTTTTTAAAAGAAGTGAAGTATAAAGTGTAGAAAGCCAATAGTAAGCTAAATTTTTGGATACAGAAGCAATATAAGGAATTCTTCCAATCATGCGAGAAAAGAAGTGATAAGCTAAGGACATAAGTTAGATCCACCATCTGTAAAGATATGAAGAAGAGAATACTTAAGCTGGAGGAATTTTGAGTAATAAATAAATGCCCTGGGATCTCTGAAAGTCAGTGGAACGAAACAATTAGTGCGATAATTATGAAAGTAATTGAAAGGGAAGTGAATGTAATAGATAGAGACCCTGAAGTGCATTAGTGATGTTGCTGGAAGGAGGAATGAAATTATGAGATTGTGTACTAATTATCGGGAGTTTAGAAAAATGATAAATAAGAATAGGTAACCTCTATAAAGAATTGGTTACTTATGTGACCTAATTCAAGGAGTGTGCGATTTCTACGGGATTGACTTAAGATACAGCCTGAGAAAATGTCAAAGATTGTGATTAGGATGAGTTATGAGCATTGCAAATTCTGGTGATATTATGCAAAGTAGTAAGTGCATCATTTGTCTATAAGGAATCAAGAAACATGGTGCATAAGGAGTATTTGGAAAAGCAAATTGTATTTATTGATAACATCCTCAGCTGTCTTAGGATTAAGAAAGTTTGTGTAGAACGCCCCGGGATTTCCCTACGAAGATTAGAAGGAAAGCAATTATACGCTAAGTTGTAAAGTATGAATTTTGGTTGGAAATAACAAAAGATTTTGAGTATTTCACTAACAACCATCTAAGCAAAGCCAGTGTAATAGTTTATGCCTCGTGCAGAGAAAAATGATTAAATGTGATTAAGATTGTTAAGGAATCAGTAAAGGAATTGGGAACTGTGGGAATTGAAGTTGAGTATCTGAAGGTGATGAGAAGTTAGTATATAAGATTATTTCCCAGCCTTAACTGATGGAAATGAGTAAGAAGCGATCGGATGTTGGAAATTAAATTGAAAATCAGTATTACTCTCATCCTTAGATAAAGGGTCAAAGTGAGAAGGTGATTCAGACAATATAAGATATGTGGAGAGTATATATGATGGGTTTAAAAAGTGAACTGCGATAATCACCTACCATGGATTGAGTTTTCTATGATAATAGTTACACTGTTAGTAAGAGAGTATTACTTTGCGAAGTGTTGTGTGGACATAAGTGTGAGTCCTCCCCCTAGTGAGAAAAAGTGGAAGTAGAGACATTGTTAAGTCCTGAATTAATTTAATACATTAAGAGTGTGGTGGTGTTGACTCAGAAAAGAGTTGAAACAACCCAGGATAGAAAAAGAGAGAAAGCGAATTTGCATTGAAAGAATATGAATATATAGAATGAGGATCGTGGTATAGGCAAAAGCTT
This sequence comes from Apium graveolens, assembly GCF_009905375.1. Taxonomy (NCBI): domain Eukaryota; kingdom Viridiplantae; phylum Streptophyta; class Magnoliopsida; order Apiales; family Apiaceae; genus Apium; species Apium graveolens. The sequence goes on along the minus strand of NC_133649.1, from coordinate 157,500,242 downwards.
TACCTTGAAAGAGATTGATTAAGTTGGAATAGAAGGGATAAGTAAAGTCCTAATTGTATTGAACCATTCGAGGTATAAAGAAATATAGGTAAAGTTGTCTATAAGTTGATATCACCACCGCAGTCCCAGTATATATATATATATAATATGTTATATGTGTCAATGTTAAAGCGGTATGTCTTTGATTTGAATCAAGCCATTGATTAGGAGCCAATGAACTCTCATCCAAATTTGTTCTACGCGGAATAATGGATCCAAATCCTAGATCGTTAAAAGTGAGTCCTTAGTAATGAATTTATGTATATGGTGAGTATGCCTTGAATAAATCCTTGAGTCGAAGAGTATACCTGGCAGTTAGAGTCAGAATTGCTTGACAAATATCCTCACTTATTTGGTTAAATCAGATTCTGAGGACAGAATCTTTTTAAGGGGGGAAGGATATAACGACCCGTATATTTTATTTAAATGTATAATTATGGAATAAATAATTAAATAAAATGATTGTGTGGGTTCAGTCAGTGGGTTATTACTCTGTCACTATGTGTATGTGATTACTAGTGTATGAAATTGAATTGTGTGGTTAATTAATGAATTGTATGATTTTGTATCATTGTTAAAAATGGTGTTATTGCAGTTTTATTTCCATAAATACTTGGATTGTCTCTAAAATTGTTTTTATGACTTTATAATTTCAATAATTATTTTTAGGACTTTATAAAATTGAGAAATCAATATTTCATTAATTATTTATTTTTAAATGATTTTCTGAGTGTGTTTAATAGTAAAATCCATATTTAATTATGGAAATCTTCAAAAATTATGAAACTTATATTTTATTAAGATCGTAGCATTGAGAATTTTAAAATTAATTTGGAAATTTTCAGGATTAATTTCACCCGCGCCTTATTTCGTTAATTATTAAAAAGCGGGTATAAATTACATTTCAGAAATTATTTTAAAATTACGAAATTTATGTTTTTATAAACTTCGGGATATTTGTAACATTTTAAGATTACTTTCGTGATTTTCTGAATTTGTTATAAGTGCAGCTCGGTTCGTTAATTGTGAAATGTGGGTATAAGTTGCGTTCCAAAAATAATTTAAAAATTTCCAAATTTATGTTTTATTGATTTCGGGATATTTATGAAATTTTGAAACTAGTTTGATAAATTTTTGGGATATTATTACCCACAAATTATTCGTAAAAAAACCAAATATCGGAACAAATCGGCCCTTAGAACCTTCGTGATTATCTCCAGAGATTACGTGTCAGCATTTCAGTAAATTAGTACTACGTGTTGCATTGTGAGTAAGGGAAAATAATAATAATAATAAAGAAACAAACCCTCCATTTTCTCTTCAATCCTGTTCTTAACCCCCCCCCCGAGCATCAAACTCTCTCGGTCTTTCCTTTCCTTTCTTTTTGTCGTTCTTTCTTGTTACTCCGTATGCCGCCTGTGTTCCGGTAACTACTTCCAGCCTTTTTGTTTCGATTGCTGATCGATTCATCTATGCTGTTATATGTATATATACATACGTGATTGCATGTATGTGTATTGATGTGTGTGTACAATTTATGTATGTGTGTGTCTATGTGGGTAAAGTTTGGGTGTGTGGCTTTGGTTTTTCCGGCCGTTTTCCGGCCGTCCCTGTGTTCTTGGTTGCTTTGTTGTGGTCATGTTGTGGCGCGCGCAACGCGTGTAGCTCTGTTTTGTTGGTTGAGTTTGGTTCCGTTAACCTGATATAATTCATATTATTATTTTATTAAATTGCAGGGAATTATGACTACTATTCGTGATATAAATAATTTAGTGCGATTGATTTTTAATCGTATTAATCGGTGGAATTTTGTGTTGGAAACCCGAAATTTAATCGGGTACCCGTAAAATTTTACCGCCGTCAGCGATGAGCCTCGGCGAGCCGACGGTGGACGGTGATGACGTTGTTCTGAGTCTTACAAAAAAAAAATATAAAAATACGAATAATAATTGATTATTTAAAAAGCTGTATCGTTAATTGAATTGTGATGATGGTTGTTGGATTGTGTGATTGGTTGTGAATTGACGTCGAGTTGTTCGTCGGGTAGGCCGGTAAACAGAGGAGGTGCTGTCCGAATTTTTGGAAATTAAATTCGGAAATTCGGGACATACCCTGTAATTATCTGAACGCCGAATGAGTGTAAATAAGTCTACACATGTATTTGTGCGGAACGTGATTATATGATGTGGTGAATGTTCTGTAAAACTCAATAACCCTAATTTCGTAAAATAAATAGTATATGTATTTTTTGAAAACGAACACCGAACTGATTTCCGAGATTGTGAACCCTAATTGTTGCGTGTGTTATTATAATGTATATAATTACGAGTCAGGTTTGAATATCGTTGGGTAGAATTGGTGTCGAGGATATGTCAAGCATACCTAGACGTCTAATGTAGGGTATTTCGGCTCTGTAGGCTCTAGTCGAATGACTCAAGAATTGATGTCAACCTAAAGATAACCTAGTGGACAGTCGACGAGCTCAATAGGGTTTCAACCGAAGAACCTGCGTATTGGATTCGAATCCAAGGTGATCTAGTGGTTAGACGATAAAACCTGAGTGTCCGAGTCGGATCAGAGTTGATCAGTGATAGTCGTAAAGCTCTGCAAGGCAAGTACCCCTGACCATTCTTTTATGGTTCAGTATGTATGAATAACTAAATGTTTTATTCTCGTAATGGAGCAGAAACGTTTTAAGTTACGTATCCCCTGTGCTTGAAAATATTGTTAAATATGTGTTTTTGGGGAAAAGTAACTTCTGAAGATACCTATATCTAAAGTGTGATTAAAAATGAAAAAAGAGGTTTTGAATAGTGTGTTGTGACATAATTGATTTTAACAAGAGATAGGTAAAAGTGATTTTGAAACTGGATAAAACGAATCAGATATTGGATAACGTTGCGTAAGTGGCTAATTCGGTTGTGCGCATTACATAACCGATTAGTCCAGCATAGTTAATCAGAGACCTAGCTAGTCTCTGCGGATCCGGTGAATTTGTGTGAAAGCCCGATCAGCTTTCCTAGACATTTTGTGTGATAGTCCGGCCAACTATCCTAGATAATTTGTGTGGAGGCCTGATCAGCCGTCCCTAGATAACGTCCAATACATATCTGATTGTGATTTTGTGATTCCAGTAATGGAACAAATGGCTTTGGGTCCCTGTAACAGAACATATGGTTTTATGGTTCCTGTAATGGAACGAAAGGTTTATAAATGAAAATAGCATGCTAAAATTGAACTATGGTTTTATGCACATCACACGATTGTTGATCTTGTTTTACAGAGGATGCTAGTTTTGATATCCAGTTTATACTTGTTTTACATGTTGCTGGCAAGATATGAATTCTGTTCTTATAACTGCTTTACTTTAAACTGTTTTACTTGTTATTCATATAGTGGTGCTGCTGAGCAAGCAATTGCTCACCCTTGCATAATATTTTATATGTATTGCAGATACCTAGGAGATTCTTGCGCGGTAATCAGGGTAGAGTTCCAGCTCCTTTCGTGTCAGGCTCCTCTGAGGTAGTTGTGTTCAGACCAGATGAGGTCTGTTGAGTTGCTGCATTAAATTTATGGTTAGGATTGTTAGAAATTAGTTGGGTTGTAATAGTTGTAACCTAAGTCATACTTAAACATGGAAAAGGTCTTGGTAAAGGGGTCGTATTTCTGTATTATCAATGATTTGGATTGAATTATGATTGTTATTATTGTTGTTGATGACGTCAACTCCTGACCCCCAGGTTGAGGCCGTCACAGTTCTGATCATTAAACTCTGAAGAAACAATTCAGTATTTGTATGAAGAATCACATAAAAAGACATTCACTTTTTGAGTACAGAAGCCATGTTCTGATGACTGTTAAAATCTGATAATAGTCAAGTTCTGATATTAAATCATGATGGACACTCTGATGCTTATGTGGCATTATTCTTTACTTGACTTATTTATGGTAAATACTGAAACGGTCATATTTAATCAGAATATAATTAGGTGAGATAAAAATAGTAATAATCATTTGGGTTAGTAGTAAACATGTTTGTCTTGAAAAACTGCATGTGCACAGTAATTATTCCTTATTTCCCGTGCCCATTAACTCCTGCTTTAACTATTGACTGTTCACATATTGCCTAAATTATTACACATTGGTCTAGGGAGATGCTCATTAAAATAACTCTACACTTAATCATTAATTAGTCCTCTAGTCCCTTGATATTCCATTGGCTATTTAACCGACATTTTTCATCCCAGACATATCATCTTCTATTCTCACACAAAATCATTCTCTCTCTCTTTTAATTCTCACTATTTTCCTCCTTTATAAATATGGTTCTTGTAAACATGTTTATGAACTATGAAAACTTCAACGTCGAGTTCAGTTGTGGTGACTGGGAACAGGAATGACACGTCACTGCCATTACTGATGAGATATGGTAATTGGTTCTACAAGAGGTTCAGACAAATCTCTTGTTCTCTGAGATGGACTATCAACTCCATCTTGATCGCTTGGAAGAAGAACGGATCATCCGTCTTGCAGTGTTAGTTGTCAGGAACAGGATGAACTAATCGATAGCTTTCCTTCTTAGACCAAGGCTGTTAATGTTCACCATCTTAGACTAGGATTATCTTGTAATCTTTTGCATGTAATTTACAAATTTCATAAAATGTACTATTTTGATATTTTAATAAAATTTCTTTTGATTGCAAGATTTAGTCTTTGTTTATCTCGCATTATGTGCATTTGAATGTTCTCATTGAAGCCTGTTAATCTTTACTTCATCTACTTGAACTGTATTTCTTGATGACTATTTTGGTTAAAATTGTGGTTACTAGTAATTTGTGATGATTTGACAAACAAATGTTGAATTCGAATCGACATATCCTGACCTACATTTGAGAAAGTAAAAGCAATTGAGAAAGCTCAAGAGAAGCAACATGCCCAAATATCTGAGGTCCTGGCTAATCAAACTTCTCAACAGGATCAATTGGATGAGATCCAATCTTCAGTGGAACTTCTTCTCTCACTCCTACTATCAGAAGATGCCAAAAAGGGGGAGAAGATAGTTAAGTCCAAATGCGCAAATGATCAAATACTGAAGAAGAAAGATGATGAAGCTGATGACCAGGGAAACCCTAGCAAGGGTAGAGGTCAAGTTCAAAGTACAGAGCATAACAACAAGGTTTCTTCAAGGAAACTAATTACTGAAAGCAAATCTTCTATTCAAAAGAAGACAAGTTCTGAAGCTGCTTAAACTCAAAATCTGATAGCAAGTACTGAAACTCAAAATCTGATATCAAGTTCTGATGAGCAAGCCTGATGTTCTAATGCAAGGTGGAAGTCAAGATTCTCAAAAGTTCATGCAAACTCTGAAGCTAAAGGGAAAGCAGACTACAGTCTACTACAAAGATCTCAAGATTCAGACACTTGATGAGGAAATTGCTAGAAGATTATTTTTGAAGCATAATCCAGGAATGGATTTAGAAAATCTCAAGGAGGAAGAAGCTAGATTTAAAGCTGAAAAGAAAAATCTAAAGCCAAAAGCTTCTGTTGCAAAGAAACCTCCAAGGCCTAAGGAAAAATGCATTGTGATCAAGGAGAAGTCACATACTAAGGCATCAAATCCCAAAACAAGATCACAATCTGAGATTGATCCCAAAGATAAAGGGAAAGGAAAAGTTGATGAACTAACCAAGCCACTGGAGATGAAAATTCCTCAAATTCTGATAAAACCAGTGTGCAAAATTGTTCAAGTTACTGATGATAATCTTGCTGAAGATAAAGATGTTCAAACTCTAAAAATAAGGAAGATTTCTGATAAAATCATCAAGACATCAACCTCTGATAGTGCTCAAGTTGATTTGGACAGGATGAAAGTAGCTGACAAAAAGAAACTATGGCGCCCTCCAAACCTGGGTCAGAAGTTTGGGGTCCACAACATATGCACAATATATAAACCTGTATATGAAATATTCTTTGCAATGACCCTGCTTTACATAACCATGGATCGCAACAGGTTAAAGTATGAAAACAATCCACAACCTTAACTTTTATTACGACGCACCAAATCCCAACTAATTTAACTTACAACTGATAATGAAATAATTCTTATAATCTTACTATCTCACTACCGTAGTAAGCTCCTACTAGCTCGATCTAACTCAATTTGGAATCCTAGTTCGTACATTGAACTGGGAAACTCCGTTATCAACTGTGTCATTTTTAACTGTAGAATATATAAAAAGATTCGCAAGAGTGAGCTAACTAGCTCAGCAAGTCACAATAGCAATAACTGAGGTTAATCAATGATCAAACGAGATGATTCAGAGGAATCAAGTTTCTTGTTAAACAATTATTAGAATTGGATATTCATTTTAAATTTTAAAACCAAGGTTAGGCTGCTGATCAGTCACGCACTAACCCCGAGCAGGGCACACGACCTTGCACTATAAACTGGATTCAAGGCACACATTGGCCTAATTCGACCACAAATCTGGTCTGACCATGAATCTGGTCCACATAAAGAAAACTATCCAATTCTAAAGCAATTCAATATGAATACCAATATAACTTAATACAATAAGATCATAATCAATAGTGATGAAACATTTGTATAAAGGCATGATGCATTTCATGAGTATCACAAGGGTGTATCAAAGTATGTATAAGAAATGGCCTTCAGCTTGTAGGAGAATCAGGTACTAGATGAACAATGATATTACAAGGTTTAGTTCTTTGATATCACAAGGTATGGTGGAGTATAAAAGTTTCTGTATGTTTAAACAATTTTGTTCCAGTGTTTGGTATATGATGGGTATATATTTGTGGAGTAGTATCGTATTTGTGTGGTTTAGTATCTGGTAAACCAACAAGAAATGGTTCACAAATAAGGCTTATGGCTCAAAGATCAAATGACGTGGCTCAGGTTCAAGGCTGAAGGATTCAAAGTACTTACAATATAAAGCAGAGCTATTTTGAATACTTAACAATATGTCACGAGAGAATTTAAAAATATTTGCATTATATCTCGAAAAAGGTTTAGAAGTACTTGCCTTATCACAATCGATTCCAACTTCACTTGTACTTGTCTAATAACTTTATTCAACAACCACTCGTCTACTTTTATATGCCTTACTTCTATTCACTGATCACCTGCTGTATTTTCTACGCATTGATTCCATTTTCTGATCACCTGTTTCCCTTTTCTACGCCTTTTCTACTCTTCTAGGCATCATAAGTATCTATCAATATTTATTTCACATTATTCTAATCGTCACATGGACGTCATAAGGTTTCATCTACCCTTCGTTTCACCCAAATCCGATTTACCAGATTAAAATTATGCTAAAAACAAGTAAACACTGAACATGTAAACCGACAGTCAAACAAACAAGTCACATATAATACGTTGCACATCAAACAATCAATGAAATTTCATTTATAAGGAAGTCTCAGATCATAAACAGTCTTTCAGGTATTTAATATGGTTTTTGAAACATTTTTCGGAGTCAAAACGGGTCGTTGGATAAATTTTAAAGCAATAAACAGGGTTCAGTTGGCCAAATATGGCTTCAAAATAATTTTATAATAATTATCGAGCCTTGAAAATAATTTAAAATAATATTTTAAAACTCGAAACTATTTTTCCGAATTTCTAAATCATTGATAAACAATTAAATCTAATTAAATAATTAATTAAATCAATTAATCAATTATTTTTCAAATTAATTGACTAATTAATCAATTAATTATTAACTAAAATTAATTAACTAATTAATTCAGATTTATTTTTGATTTTAAAATAATTTTTGGAATTTAAATAAAGATTTTAGGAAATTAAAATGAATTTTAGAATTTAAATAATGGATTTTTGAATTATTTATAAAAAGAGAATCCAGAAACAGGTTACTGATTTTTGATTTAGGAAAAATAGAATCAAACTCGGGTTGAAACCGGGTTGAGTCGCGGGTCAAGATAGGAAAACGGGTTGGCAAGAACACCGGTCGATTTCCAGAATCCGGCGGCCTTAATCTGCCTAAAAACTAATGGGTTGAGTTCGTTTCTTGACAGGGATTCATTCAGATTCTTCCCAAAAGCACAAACCAGTCAACAAACATCATCAACAATTGCTTACTCGAACTTTCGGCCAAACCAGCCAGACACGCGAAGAACTCCGACGACAATTTTAAAAGTTAACTCCATACTTATCAGGTATCGGTTGTGATGTGTGAATACATGGTTCGATTGCAAATTTGATAAGGAACACAAAGCACCCATCAAGATCAACTAAAAACCCCTAACAAAGATTCCCCTAAATCGAATTGAAAACATTCAAAGCAATATAAACCCTAATTCTGAAATTCGAAAATCAAACTTAAAATTAAGCATGTTATTGAACTCCAAATCAATCATATGACATATGAAAATCATCAGGAAAACAAGCTCTACAACATGCAAGCATCAAATCATTCAAACAATCATCCGTACAAAAATTCATAATTTAAATCAATAATAATTCGAATTAAAAATAGTTTGTAGAGAATTACCACTTGATTCTGCAGTGGTTTTGATGAAAGATTCTGAAAGTACAAATCAACAGCTTCGTTTTGAGTTTAAGCACACCAAAATCCGATATCGATAACGCCTCCGGATTTGAGTTTGATTATGAAGAACAAAATATGATTATAGTATTTTCTCTGTAAAAATTCTGTAAATACTGTTTGCAAATGATTACCGGTACGAAATAAATACGGTAAAGGCTATTTATAATTACGGAAAATTAGTATCCCGTTGGATCATTCTGGATATAAAATAGTACGTTTATTTATAAAAACAGATCCAAACGGTACTGGTTTTCGGGATAATTATCCAAATATGTACAATTTGTACTGCGGTCTTGGTCTCAGCGTCTAGTTACACGTATTACGAAGTGATAATTATATTTGTTTAATAAAAAGATCCCGTTTATCAAAAATACGGGTTTTATCGATTTACTGAAACAAATTTTGTATCGAAAATATTGCGCCGGGACCCGCACGGGAAAAACCGTACGCCGGATCGAAAAAGTCAAAACATGGAAAATGCTCGGAATATTGCAATTCGGTTAGGAAGGAGTTTTCGGAAGAGTTTCGGGTTATAAAAATGTAAAAACGGTTGAGGTCGGCTCGTTCCCGATTATATAAAATAGTTTATAATTACTCTGAAAAAGAAACTATAAAATCCATAAATGTCCAATAAAATCATAAATTATCATAAAAATAAATAGGAAGATATGACAATTATCTATATTTTATTTTGAACATATAATAATTAAAATACTCAAATTATATCATATTTACATATCCAAACACAAATACCACTTCACAGATAATTACCAAAATTCATATAATAATCACATTATATTTATTATTAACAAAATTAAATACACGTCATATCCCGGATATTATATCCTGCCCCCTTTAAAAGGATTCTGTCTTCAGAATCACTTAAGCAAATAACTCAGGGCAGTATTTCACTTATATGACTTTCTAAACCTAGGGCTATCCTTTCAACCCTTTGGTTTCCACAATAATCTTACTAACTTTATAACTTTCTTTCTTAAAACTTTCTTTTTCTTTTCTACAGTCTCTATTGAATTCTCAACATATGACAATTATGCCTGAAGTTCTATCCACTCACATCCTATCGCATGTCTAAAATTTTATACTGTACTTTTCTAACCTTATCACATAGAAACATTATGAATATGCTACCCATGCTGGATAACGCTAATTCATATGCTATTTTACCGATACATTTCAAAATTTCAAAAGGTCCAACATATCTCGGACTCAACTTTCTTTTCTCTTCCAATCCTGGATGATCCCTTTTTATGGTAACACTGCTAACAATATTAAATCTTCTTCTTTAAATTTTTTACTCTTTTTAGCTTGATCTACATATTTTCTATAACAATCCTGTGTGGCACTTATCATTTTCTTAATAATCTCAATAGCTTCCTTTATTCTTTGTAGCAACTCCAGTCCAAATATTTCACGTTTGCCAACTTCATCTCAATATGCTGGTGATCGACATTTACGTTCATAAAGAGTTTCGTATGACGGCATCCCAGTACTGGCACGATAGCTATTGTTGTAAGCAAATTCTACTAAGGGCAAATGCTCGCCTCAATTTCTTTTGAAATCAATGGCATAACTATATAACATGTCTTCAATTGTTTGGATCATCTTCTCGCTCTTGGCCGTCAGTCTGCGGACGATAAGTTGTACCCATATTTGACTTGGTGTCTAACATTCTGGAAAACCTTTGCAAAATCCTGAATTGAATCGTGGATCCTGACTTTATACAATAGACACAGGGACCCTATGACAAATTACTATTTCTTCCAATACATGCGAATCAACTTATCCAATGAATATCTTTCATTAATAGGCAAGAAATGAGCTGATTTAGCCAACTCGTTCACCATAACTTAATTAGGATCGTGGTTTGCTTTCGTTCTTGGTAATCTGACTATAAAATCTAGAGTAATATACTCCTATTTCCATTCTGTATTTTTAATGGTTGCCATAATCCACTAGGTCTCTTACACTTTCCTTATTTATTTAATATGCCTAACACCTCCTGATCCGTTTTGAAATTTCCTTTTCGTATTCGGCTATCAATATTCTTCTTTAAACTTCTGTATAATTTGGTATTTCTTGAATGAATTAAATACTTAGGATTGTAAATTCCCTTTAGGATCTCATTCCTTAATTCTGCCACTTGTAGCATCCAAGTTCTGAAAGAAATCCGAGGATACCGTGATCATTCTTTTAAGTGCATACATTTCCTCTCATTAAACCTGTTAATATCGTGATCCATTATCTTCTCTTGCTAACTGTTAACATCCTGATCCATCATCTTCTTTTGATATCTTTTTATCTTCTCTTAACAACTTCGACTGAAAGGTCATACTATCCATTCTTGCTCCCTTTGGATCATGAACCCTGACGATTAATTCTAACTTCTAAAATTCCATAAATAATCCTTCTGGTTGAGTCTCCATGTTCGTTCTCTCCTTTTTGCTTATCGCTTGCCACTACATTTGCTCTTCCTCGTGAATACGCACTTCAAACTCTTATAGACCGTATGTATCTCACATCTTTCTCCATACATATAATGTTTCCCAATCTTTCAAAGCGAATATTATTGTTGCTGCTAATTCCCAATTATGAGTAGGGTACTTCTGCTCATAAGGTTTCGGTTGTCTGGATGCATATGCAATAACTTTATTGTGCTGCACACTACCTATTCCCTTATGAAAAGTATCACTACAACCTACCAAATCTCCTTGATACTTTCAAAATGATAAAACAGGTGTTGTGACCATTCTCTCCTTTAACTCCGTAAAACTTTCTTCACACTTTACCATTTCATATAAACTTCTCGCTATTCCTAGTAAAATTCATCAAAGGTGTTGCAATCTTCAAGAACCCTTGAAAAAATTTCTAATAATAACCTGCCAATAATAAAACTTCTTACTTTTCTTGGTGCTTTTGGTCTTTCTTTATTCAAAATAACTTTAATTTCTGCTGGATTCCCTTTGGTCTCCTTCTCACTGACTATTTATGCTAAGAATTATAATCCCTGCCATTAAAGCTTTCACCTTATAAACTTTTCATACAACTTCTTTCTTCTTTCACCTTATAAGATTTCGATGATCATGATCAGCTGAGATTTGAGAATGAAGATTTAAATTGTGATCCTGAAAATTCTGATCATGTAAGTTTTGAAGGATTAAGTTCTGATGTCATTGAAACTGTGGTAACAACTCCAAAGGAAAATGCACATGTCCAGGGGGAGCAAGCTGAAGATCCTACTACATCTCAAGACTCCTGATAAGCATCAGAACCTATTACTTGCTCTTCAAGTTCTGATTCATCTAGTTCTGATGAGCCAAACTCTGATAATTCTGGAAGCTCTGATTCTTCAAATCCTGAAAAATCAAATTCAAATTCTGAAGTCTCAGAGAGCATAACTACAGGGGGAGCATCAAAAGATGCTGATGGAGACAGCATGGATCATGGGGGAGGATCCAGTTCTAGAGATCAACTTCCATCTGCAAGGAAGTGGACTAAAGCACGTACACCTGATTTAATAATTGGAGATCCTGAAGCAGGTGTCAGAACTAGAACTGCAACTTCAAATAAATGTCTCTATCATTCTTTTCTATCTCAGACTGAACCAAAGAAAGTGGAAGAAGCTCTTCAAGATGCTGATTGGGTGCAAGCAATGCAGGAAGAGTTAAATAAAATTTGAAAGAAATAAAGTCTGGACCCAAGTACCAAGACCAAAGAACAGATCAGTTGTAGGTACAAAATGGGTGTTCAAAAACAAAACTGACAGTGATGGCATAATTACAAGGAATAAAGCAAGACCGGTTGCCAAGGGCTACTCTCAACATGAGGGTATTGATTATGATGAAACATTTGCACCAGTTGCTAGATTGGAAGCTATAAGGATTTTTTTGGCTTATGCTGCTCACAAGAAGTTTAAAGTCTTTTAAATCAATGTGAAAAGTGCTTTTCTCAATGGAGAATTGGAAGAAGATGTATATATTGAACAACCTCCAGGCTTTATAGATCTCAAATTTTCCAATCATGTCTACAGGCTTGACAAAGCACTTTATGGTCTTAAGCAAGCTCCAAGGGCATAGTATGAGACTTTAGCTCAATTCCTTCTGAAAAGTGGATTTCACAGAGGCACAATTGACAAGACTTTATTCTACCTCAACCATGGAAAGGACTTACTTTTGATACAGATATATGTTGATGATATCATATTTGTTTCTACTAATTCCAAACTGTGTGAGAAGTTTGCAAAGCTAATGCAGTCAAGATATAAAATGAGTATGATGGGAGAACTTAGCAATTTTCTGGGCCTTCAAGTCAAGCAATCTGAAGAAGGCACTTTTATCTCTCAATCCAAGTACACCAGAAATCTACTGAAGAAATTTGGAATGCAAGATTGTTCAACTGTATCCACTCCCATGGCCACTTCAACCAAGTTAGATAAGGATACTGGTAAATCAGTAGATATTACTAACTACAGAGGTATGATTGGCTCTTCACTCTATCTAACTGCTAGTAGACCTGATATCATGTATGCTACCTGTCTTTGTGCAAGATTTCAGGTTGATCCAAGAGAACCTCACTTAATAATTGTGAAAAGAATTTTCAAGTACCTTAAGGGTACAGCTGATCTAGGATTGTGGTATCGTAGGGAATCAGATTTTAAGCTAATTGGTTACTCAGATGCAAATTTTGCAGGATGCAAAATTGACAGGAAAAGCACTAATGGGAGCTGCCAATTTCTTGGAGGCAGATTGGTTTCTTGGTTTAGCAAGAAATAAAAGTCAATTTTCACATCAACTGCAGAAGCAGAATATATTGCTGCAGGAAGCTGTTATGCACAGATTCTTTGGATGAAGAATCAGTTACTTGATTATTAGTTAGAATTTTCTAAAACCCCTATTTACTGTGATAATCAAAGTGCTATTGCTATGACAGGTAATCCAGTTCAACACTCAATGACAAAGCATATCAGCATAAGGTACCATTTTATAAGGGAACATGTGGATGAAGGTACAATGGAACTGCATTTTGTTCCAACTAATCAACAAGTAGCAGATATCTTCACAAAACCACTATCTTATAAAAGTAGCTTCACATAGTGGTTTTGTGAAGATATCTGCTAGCTGTTGATCTGTTGTAACAAAATGCAATTCCACTGTACCTTCATCCACATGTTCCCTTATGAAATGGTACCTTATGCTGATGTGCTTTATCATTGAGTGTTGAACTGGATTACCTGTCATAGCAATAGCACTTTGATTATCATAGTAAATAGGGATTTTAGAAAATTCTAACCCATAATCCAGTAACTGATTCTTCATTCAAAGAATCTGTGCACAACAGCTTCCTGCAGCAATATATTCTGCTTCTGCAGTTGATGTGGAAATTGACTTTTATTTCTTGCTAAACCAAGAAACCAATCTGCCTCCAAGAAATTGGCAGCTTCCACAAGTGCTTTTCCTGTCAATTTTGCATCTTGCAAAATCTGCATCTGAGTAACCAATTAGCTTAAAATCTGATTCCCTAGGATACCACAATCCTAGATCAGCTGTACCCTTAAGGTACTTGAAAATTCTTTTCATAACTATTAGTGAGATTCTATTGGATCAGCCTGAAATCTTGCACAAAGACAAGTAGCATACATGATATCAGGTCTACTAGCAGTTAGACAGAGTAAAGAGCCAATCATACCTCTGTAGTTAGTAATATCTACAAATTTACCAGTATCCTTATCTAACTTGATTGAAGTGGCCATGGGAGTGGATGCAGTTGAACAATCTTGCATTCCAAATTTCTTCAGTAGATTTCTGGTGTACTTGGATTGACAGATGAAAGTGCCTTCTTCAGATTGTTTGACTTGAAGGCCCAAAAAATAGCTGAGTTCTCCCATCATACTCATTTTATATATTGACTGCATTAGCTTTGCAAACTTCTCACACAGTTTGGAATTAGTAGAACCAAATATGATATCATCAACATATATTTGTACCAAAAGTAAGTCATTTCCATGGTTGAGGTAGAATAAAGTCTTGTTAATTGTGCCTCTGTGAAATCCACTTTCCAGAAGGAATTGAGCTAAAGTCTCATACCATGCCCTTGGAGCTTGCTTAAGGCCATAAAGTGCTTTGTCAAACCTGTAGACATGATTGGAAAATTTGAGATCTACAAAGCCTGGAGGTTGTTCAACATATACCTCTTCTTCCAATTCTCCTTTGAGAAAAGCACTTTTCACATCCATTTGAAAGACTTTAAACTTCTTGTGAGCAGCATAAGACAAAAAGATCCTTATGGCTTCTAATCTAGTAACTGGTGTAAATGTTTCATCATAATCAATACCCTCATGTTGAGAGTAGCCCTTAGCAACCAGTCTTGCTTTATTCCTTGTAATTATGCCATCACTGTCAGTTTTATTTCTGAACACCCATTTTGTACCTACAACTGATCTGTTCTTTGGTCTTGGTACTAGGGTCCAGAATTTATTTCTTTTAAATTTATTTAACTATTTCTGCATTGCTTGCACCCAATCAGCATCTTGAAGAGCTTCTTCGACTTTCTTTGGTTCAGTCTGAGATAGAAAAGAATGATAGAGACATTCATTTGAAGTTGCAGTTCTAGTTCTGACACCTACTTTGTGACGCCCTCCAAACCCGGGGTCTAGATTTGGGGGTCACTAGCCAATAAACCAAAATAAATTAATCACGGTGGAATAATATAATAAATATGACCCCTTTACCTGCCCTGGATCGATCACAGGTTATAGTATGGAACATGCACTAATACAAACCAAATGTTATTACAAACCATAAATCTAATTAGTTTTACAATTTATTCAAATTTTATTACAAACCTCTAGACTAGCTAAGCGTCCCAAACTGTCTACCTGGAAAACACACCAAACTATCTACAAGCACACCACCTCTGGTCAGACCTGGAACTTAAGCTTGCCCTGGCCTAGCTGAAAGAATCAGGATATAAAACAAGTATGAGCAAAAGAAATGCTCAGCAAGCAGTAATTAGCTTATGATTTGTAACAACAACAACAATATATCTGATGAACAAAACCAAACCACAATACCTGAACAATATTAAAACTGATATATATTTGATAATAAACAACATTTGCAATATATTTAGTTTTGGGACTGGAATCCTCGAACGACGGTTTGTTACCGCCGGTGATCAGCCGCGGAGCAACACCGGTATGCCGAAGCATATCCAACTAAACAAAAGGTACCCAAGGCACATATCGGCCTAGCAAGGTGTTATATCCTATATAACACATAGCTCACGCTGAACCGCCACCACGGCCTCTTACGCAACCATCCAACTCAGGAGTCGAATCAAATGACATCCTTAACCACATAACTCCCCATTTCTCATAGTCCGGAGTTATCTCAACAACCAATGGCTAAATAATCAGAACAATTAGTTATTCGCTAATCTCAATTCAAAGCTTCATTGTATAGAGTAAGTTGTAGCGAAATATAAAAATATTTAACTATTCTGAACTTAGAATAGTAGAGAAATTGAAAGAATAAATTCAAAGTCAATATCACTTGAATGATAAGTGATGACATAAATAATTGCATAATATGATTCAAAATAAACGTCACTTGAACGATAAGTGAAGTTAGGGTACTTGCCTGGTATGCTCGATAACCTCTTAATATTACTCTGGCTTATAGCTGCTAGCTACTATCTCCGTCTAACACTTGACCACACTCCTTGATACTCGATTCTATAAACAAAAGGACTATCTTAATTGACAGAACCAAACTTAATCGACGTAACTATATGTCTTGACATCTACCCGATCGTTTATAACTAAGCATGGCATTTCAAAATTGTAAACAGATAGCATGCATATCATATAGCATGTAATCATGGCATTCGTACAACACGTAATCACATATTTCATGTAACACATAAGTCAAATCATTAAAAGATATGTCCTAAGGCGTTCAAAATTAAAATCAGGTCAATATTAGCACTTATCGATCAAATACCGACTCAAACTGATACACAAATCAAATGAGATTGCAATACAAAAGAAATTAGGACTCAAAACTATTTTTATTGAAAGCGTAAAAAATTTCTGAGTCTATACGCGTTCGTTTCGTATTAAACGGACGAACGGTTTATTTATTATGAATAAAATAAGAAATAAATGGAATTAAATCAATTATTAATAATATTAATTGATTTTTAAATACCAAAATATAATTTTTAAAAGCCTAAAAATAATTTTTAGGAATTATTTGAATCAATTATAAATAATTCATATTTATTTATCTATTTATAAATAAAATTAATTGATTAATTGATTTTTAATCAATTAATTAAATTTATAAATAATTAACTAAAATAAATTATAAATAATTAAATCAAATTATATTTTTGAAAATAATTAAAGAAAATAATTTTAGGAATTTAAAATAATTCAGAAAATAATTCTAGAATTTAAAAATAATAAGTAAATGATTTTTAAATATAAAATAAATGATTTTTAGAAATTAGGAAAATGAATTCTGATTTTGAAAATAAAAATAAAAAAAGAAACATGTTTCAGAATAGAAAACAGGCTGGGGAAAGATCGAACCCAGGTCAAGAGACCGGGTCGAAATCGGGTTAAAAGGATTCAACCGGGTCGGGAAGAACCCTGACTGGTTTCTGGGAAATCCCCAGATTCTGGCGGGCCTTCGCCGGACTCCGGTGAACCTTAAACGGGGGTCAAAACGCCGCCCCTTGCTTCCGTTTTTAGCCCATACAGTTTCTAAATTCTCCCACGATTCTTATCCAAACTACAACTCACAGAAACCACCCCGGAACCATCGATTCCGTCCAAACTCCGGTTGAAAACCGGCGAAGCTATCAGAAAGTTCTGATTATCCTTATTTCTAAACGAAACTTGCAAATATATATCTCAAATTGCTCCTGGAATTCATACAAACATGTTTGAATACGCTTAAACATCAAACCATTGTTCAATAATCCAGAAATCCGATTTGAAAAACTTGATAACCGAAAACTTCGAACTTCACTAAATCGAAACCAAAATCAAAGTATCAATACACGAAATCAATCCTTGGAACTCCAGGAATAATAACCAATAATCAAAAACATCAAACAACCTTCCTATAATCAAAACCGAATTAAAATAGCAAAAAAAAATGAAAAAATGAAATTACAGAAGGATTAAACTCGGTTTAAGATATTGGTATCAACAGATAGAGCTTGACGAGAGCTTCAAATCGACTATTCGAGCGTCACAAACGGATCCCGGAATCACCTTCAACTTTGGATTTTAATTCTTACCCTCAAGAACACCCCCAAGAATAATTCTTGATTTTATGATTTTTCGGAAAATTTTTATTTTATATAAAAAAATGAATAAAATAACTGATTGGCTGGTATTTATATTTTTACAGAAATTATATCCCAAAATAAATTAAGGGTGTTTTTATCCCTAAATTACAATAATTACGCCCCAAAGTAATAATTACGGGGAATAATTTTAAAAATGATAAAATACAAAATTAATGTCAAAATTTCCCAAAAATTGCGAATAATTCGAAAATACAAAAATAAAGGGTAATTGAAATACAAATAATTTTATAAAAATAAAAACACGGATTTTGTGGGGTTTGTCGTCCCGGTGGGGTCCCGGTCCGATGATTTTTTGAAAAACAGGAACGATCCCTAAATTACCAGAAAAACCCGATAACACATAAAATGCATTGAAACAAGCGTAAAATGAAATAAAATGAGTACCTTAATAAATATGCAAATAAATACGAGTTCGAATTGCATATCGATTCATATAATTGCAGTTTAAACTCATTTTAATCAATCGAAAAATTTTCTGGCCCGCACAGAAATACACATAACAGCTATAACATCTAATATCATGGCAATAATTACTCTAAATTTATAAAACACATAATATTTATTTATTTAACACATAATATTCACATAATTTTCCCGGATATTACATCCTTCCCCCCTTAACAGGATTCTGTCCTCAGAATCAGCCTAGGAAAACAAGTGAGGATACTTGGATCGCATTTCTCTTTCCAACTCCCAGGTCGACTCTTCAACCTTGGGATTCCTCCATAAGACTCGTACTAATGACACACACTTATTTCTAAGCACTCTTTCTTTCCTATCTAATATCTGCACCGGTTGCTCTACAAATGATAAATCTGGTTGAATCTCGGTTGGCTCGTATTCTATCACATGGTTCGAATCAGGCAAATAATGCTTCAACATTGACACATGGAACACATTGTGAATATGCTGCATGTGAGGTGGTAACGCTAATTCGTAAGCAACCTTTCCCACACACTTCAAAATCTCAAAAGGACCAACATAACGCGGACTCATCTTTCCTTTCTTTCGAAATCTTGATAAACCTTTCCAAGGCGAAACCTTTAATAGCACTGCTTCACCAACTTCAAATTCCATATCCTTTCTGGCAGGATCAGCATATCTGCGTTGGCGATCTTGAGCTGCTACTAATCGTTTCCGAATGAGTTCTATTTTCTCTTTCGTCTGCTGGATCAATTCTGGACCCGAAATCTTTCTCTCACCAACTTCTTCCCAACAGATTGGAGATCTGCATTTTCTCCCATACAGAGCTTCGTAAGGCGGCATTCCAATACTGGCATGATAACTATTGTTGTAGGAGAATTCAACCAATGGAAAATGTTCGTCCCAACTTCCTTCAAAATCTAGCGCACATACCCTCAATATATCTTCAATAGTCTGAATTGTCCTTTCACTTTGACCGTCTGTCTGCGGATGATACGCGGTACTCATATTCAGCTTCGTTCCGAGACTGTCTTGAAAACTTTTCCAAAATCTTGAATTAAATCGAGGACCTCTGTTTGAAACTATGGATACTGGAACTCCGTGTCGGTCATAATTTCTTTAAAATATAACAGTACCAATTTATCCATTGAAAATCTCTCGTTGATAGGAAGAAAATGCACTGACTTTATTAATCTGTCAATAATAACCCAAATAGAATCATGATTTGACCTGGTCCTCGGTAATCCAACTATGAAATCCATCGCGATATGTTCCCACTTCCATTCTGGAATGTCCAATGGTTGTATTAGTCCACTAGGTCTTTGATGTTTCGCTTTGACTCGCTGGCAAGTGTAGCACTTTCTTACCCATTCCGCAATTTCCTTTTTCATGTTTGGCCACCAAAAGTTTTCTCTTAAGTCTCTGTACATCTTCGTACTTCCGGGATGAATTGAATATTTGGAGTTGTGAGCATCTCGAAGAATTTCATCTTTCAGCTCGGCTACGTTGGGTATCCATATTTTGGAAGAAAACCTTAATATTCCTTTATCATCCTTTTGACTCCCTATCTCTTCTCCTGTCAAACTGTCTCGTTCATGGCTCATGATTTCTTCCTGACATCTTCTTAACTTTTCTAATAGTTCTGGTTGAAAAGACATTGCACACAACACATCTGTAGATATACTTGGGATACTGACCTCTATTTCCAGCTTCTCAAATTCCTTGATCAATTCTTCGGATGAAATTATCATATTCAACCTTTCTTTTCTGCTCAGCGCATCGGCCACCACATTCGCTTTTCTTGGATGATAGTTGATGGTACAGTCGTAGTCCTTGATTAGTTCTATCCATCTTCTCTGCCTCATGTTTAATTCCTTCTGGGTGAAGATATACTTCAAACTCTTATGGTCCGTGTAGATCTCACACTTTTCCCCATAAAGATAATGCCTCCAAATCTTCAATGCAAATACTATAGCTGCCAATTCCAAATCATGAGTTTGATACTTCGCTTCATGTGGTTTCAACTATCTTGAAGCGTAGGCTATCACCTTGTCATGCTGCATCAAAACACATCCCAATCCTTTGTACGACGCGTCACTGTAAATCACAAAATTTCCTTGATCATCTAGTAAGTCTAGCACTGGAGAAGATACTAATCTATTCTTTAATTCTTGGAAACTTTCTTCGCACTTCTCGTCCCATTCAAATTTCTGATTCTTCCTGGTGAGCTTTGTCAATGGCGTAGCTATCTTCGTAAAATCTTGCACAAATCTTCTGTAGTAACCTGCCAATCCCATGAAACTTCGTACTTCTGTTGGTGTCTTTGGCCTCTCCCAATTGATTATGGCTTCGATCTTCGCTGGATCCACTTTCACTCCTTTATTGCTAATCACATGCCCAAGAAATCGTACTTCTTTTAACCAAAATTCACACTTGGAAAACTTTGCGTACAATTTCTCCTGTCGCAGTATCTCCAGAACTATCCTCAAATGCTCTACATGCTCTTCTTCTATTTTAGAATAGATCAAGATGTTGTCTATGAACACGATCATGAATTTATCCAAATATTTCTTGAATACTCGATTCATCAGATCCATAAAAGCTGCTGGTGCGTTGGTTAATCCAAATGCCATTACTAGAAACTCATAATGCCCATACCTGGTTCTGAATTCGGTCTTCGGAATATCTTCTAGCTTGATCTTCAGTTGATGATATCCGGATCTTAAATCAATTTTTGAAAACCATACAACGCCTCTCAATTGGTCAAACAAATCATCGATCCTCGGCAATGGGTACTTGTTCTTAATAGCCAGCTTATTTACTTCTCGATAGTCAATACACAGTCGCATACTCCTATCCTTCTTCTTGACAAACAGTACTGGTGCGCCCCATGGGGATACACTGGGTCTTATAACTCCTTTCTCCAAAAGATCTTGCAGCTGAGTTGCCAATTCTTTCATCTCCACTAGTGCCATCCGGAACGGAGCTTTAGAAACTGGTTCTGTTCCGGGTGCTAGATCAATCACAAATTCAATTTCTCTATCGGGAGGTAATCCTGGTAGATCGTCTGGAAAGACATCTGGAAATTCATTGACAACTGGAATTGCTTCTAGTGCTGGAACTTCTTTGCTGGTGTCTACCACATGGGCCAAACACGCTTCACAATTCTGACGCAATAACTTCTTCACTTGAGCTATTGTTAAGAACTTCTTCTCTTGCTTATTTCCTCGAAATATCACCTTCTTCTTACTATGGTCTGAAGTCTTACTTTCCTATTCTTACAATCAATCTGAATGTTATTTTCGGACAACCAATCCATTCCTAAAATAACATCAAATTCTCCCAACTTAAAAGGTATCAAGTTGGCATAGAAATGATGTCCTCCTATCTCAATATCACACCTCGGGCACACTCGGTCGACGGGAACTTGATCCTTATTAGCTAATTCTATCATTAATGCTTGTTCTAACAACTTAACTTCGCAATGCAGTTTATCGACAAAACTTTGAGAAATAAATGACCTTGTAGCTCCAGAATCAAATAGAACTTTAGCATCTACGGAGTTGACTGAAAGCGTACCTGCAACCACATCTGAACTCTGAATAGCATCCTTCATAGTCATGTTGAATGTCCTGGCCTTTGGCTGGTCCTTTGCTGGTGGTCCTTCAATCCTTGCCACATTAGCTGCTGGTTCAGTTATCTGACAGTCCCTGGCAATATGCCTCATTTTTCCATATTTGAAACACACTGTCCCTGATTTCTGAGATGTGGTCTGACTTTGACACTCATTAGCATAGTGTCCCTCTGATTGCACTTGTAACACAACACATTAGCCTTACAAATCCCAAAGTGCATTCTACTACAAAACTTGCAATCTGACGCTGGTGGACGATTGGGCCTCTGTTGATTTGAATTCTGAAAATGATTCCCATTTCCTGACGGTGGTTTCTTAAATCTCACACTCTTATTATCCTGAAACTCTGGCCTTTTATTGAAATGGCCCTGGAAGTTATCTTGTTGTTGGCCTCCTCCTGAGGTTTCTATTTTCCTTTTCTTCCCATCCTTCCCTTTCTGATACATATCATTCTTACTTTCAATCACCATTGCTTTCTGCACCACTGCCACATATGAAGTCAATTCAAACATGGCCACCCTATTCTGAATCTAAAATCTCAATCCCTGTTCAAACCTTCTTGCTTTCTTTTCATCCGTGTCAACCTGGTCTGGCACGAACCTTGCTAACTCAGTAAACTTATCCTCATACTCAGCTACAGTAAGATCACCCTGGGTCAGGTTCAAAAATTTGATCTCCATTTGGTTCTTCATATACCTTGGAAAATACTTCTCCAGGAACAGTTCTGTGAAGCTCTCCCAAGTTATGAACTCACCTCCTTCCAATGCTCGAGTGGATTCCCACTAATAGTTCACCTCACCCTTCAGAAAGTAGCTTGCAAATATGGTCTTCTGTTCAGTCCCTGCTCCGACTAATTCAAAAGCCTTTTCCATCTCCTTGAGCCATGCATTGGCTTCCATAGGATCAGCACTTCCCTTGAACTCAGGTGGCTTCACTGCTTGAAATTGCTTAAAAGTCACTGTAGGTGAATCTGCTGCTTGCTGCTGCTGTTGCTGTTGCCGCTGTTGTTGCTGCTGCATAAGATGTAACATCTGCTGCTGCATCAGTCCCAATATCTGGACAATCGCTGGATCCATCCGACTCTCGGTACGATCCTCTCTTGAATTATTCCTTCTCTTTGGTGCCATTATTCTGGTAAGAAACAAGCAACATATATAATAATATATCAAGCACTATGTAAAATATGTAGCAATTCCTTAGCATATCAAAATTCTCAAACACTATCTTTTCTCAAAATATCATAAACTTGCTACCATATTAACACAAGCGACATGATTATCACATAATCCTGCTTATTATCTTGAGAATAACAACACAAAGAAAATTTACGAAGAATTATTTAAACCTTTTAAACCCTTACTCAAAATCTCAAATAAACCAACAAACAGGGAATAGGGTTGCAACACAACCTTCCAACCTCTCTTCCAATACTTCTCACCATCCTCAAAACCAACAAAATAGCAAATTAATGGCACAAAAGCCAAGACTAAACACAAAATAGGGAACCAAAACAACTTAACTATAACCCAGCCCAATAACCTATATTTAACCCTATAAGAGCTAAACTACACGCGCCTATCTTATGTGATCTTCCTATGACTCACCTATGAAAATCCTAAACCTGTTTCAATGTCCATAACCTGTAGCTCTGATACCAACCTGTGACAACCTCCAAACCCGGGGTCTAGATTTGGGGGTCACTAGCCAATAAACCAAAATAAAATAATCACATCGGAAAAATATAATAAATATGACCCCTTTACCTGCACTGGATCGATCACATGTTATAGTATGGAATAGGCACTAATACAAACCAAATGTTATTACAAACCATAAATCTAATTAGTTTTACAACTTATTCAAATTTTATTACAAACCTCTAGACTAGCTAAGCGTCCCAAACTGTCTACCTGGAAAACACACCAAACTATCTACAAGCACACCACCTCTGGTCAGACCTGGAACTTAAGCTTGCCCTGGCCTATCTGAAAGAATCAGGATATAAAAAAAGTATGAGAGAAAGAAATGCTCAACAAGCAGTAATTAGCGTATGATTTGTAATAACAACAATATATCTGATGAACAAAACCAAACCAAAATACCTGAACAATATTAAAACTGATATATATTTGATAATAAACAACATTTGCAATATATTTACTTTTGGGATTGGAATCCTCGAACGACGGTGTGTTTCCGCCGGTGATCAGCCGCGGAGCAACACCGGTATGCCGAAGCATATCCAACTAAACAAAAGGTACCCAAGGCACATATCGGCCTAGCAAGGTGTTATATCCTGTATAACACATAGCTCACGCTGGACCGCCGCCACGACCTCTTACGCAACCATCCAACCCATAAAAACAATTTTCCGTCAAAGGAGTCGAATCAAATGAAATCCTTAACCACATAACTCCCCATTTCTCATGGTCCGGACTTATCTCAATAACCAATGGCGAAATAACCAGAACAATTAGTTATTCGCTAATCTCAATTCAAAGCTTCACTGTATAGAGTAAGTTGTAGCAAAATGTAAAAATATTTAACTATTCTGAACTTAGAATAGTAGAGAAATTGAAAGAATAAATTCAAAGTCAATATCACTTGAATGATAACTGATGACATAAATAATTGCTTAATATGATTCAAAATAAACGTCACTTGAACGATAAGTGAAGTTAGGGTACTTGCCTGGTATGCTCGATAACCTCTTAATATTACTCTGGCTTATAGCTGCTGGCTACTATCTCCGTCTAACACTTGACCACACTCCTTGATACTCGATTCTATAAACAAAAGGACTATCTTAATTGACAGAACCAAACTCAATCGACGTAACTATACGTCTTGACATCTACCCGATCGTTTATAACTAAGCATGGCATTTCAAAACTATAAACAGATAGCATGCATATCATATAGCATGTAATCATGGCATTCGTACAACACGTAATCACATATTTCATGTAACACATAAATCAAATCATTAAAAGATACGTCCTAAGGCGTTCAAAATTAAAATTAGGTCAATATTAGCATTTATCGATCAAATACCGACTCAAACTGATACACAAATCAAATGACATTGCAATACAAAAGACATTAGGACTCAAAAGTATTTTTATTGAAAGCGTAACATTTTTCTGAGTCTATACGTGTTCGTTTTGTATGAAACGGACGAACGGTTTATTTATTATGAATAAAATAAGAAATAAATGGAATTAAATCAATTAATAATAATATTAATTGATTTTTAAATACCAAAATATAATTTTTAAAAGCCTAAAAATAATTTTAGGAATTATTTGAATCAATTATAAATAATTTATATTTATTTAACTATTTATAAATAAAATTAATTGATTAATTGATTTTTAATCAATTAATTAAATTCATATATAATTAACTAAAATAAATTATAAATAATTAAATCAAATTATATTTATGAAAATAATTAAAGAAAATAATTTTAAGAATTTAAAATAATTCAGAAAATAATTTTAGAATTTAAAAATAATAAGTAAATGATTTTTAAATATAAAATAAATAATTTTTAGAAATTAGGAAAATGAATTTTAATTTTGTAAATAAAAATAAAAACAGAAACATGTTTCAGAATAGAAAACAGGCTGGGAAAAGATCGAACCCGGGTCAAGAGACCGGGTCGAAATCGGGTTAAAAGGATTCAACCGGGTCGGGAAGAACCCCGACCGGTTTCTGGGAAATCCCCAGATTCCGGCGGGCCTTCGCCGGACTCCGACGAACCTTAAACGGGGGTCAAAACGCCGCCCCTTGCTTCGATTTTTAGCCCATACAGTTTCTAAATTCTCCCACGATTCTTATCCAAACCACAACTCACAGAAACCACCCCAGAACCATCGATTCCGTCCAAACTCCGGTTGAAAACCTGCGAAGCTATCGGAAAGTTCTGATTATCCTTATTTGTAAACGAAACTTGCAAATATATCTCAAATTGCTCCTGGAATTCATACAAACATGTTTGAATATGCTTAAACTTCAAATAATTGTTCAATAATCCAGAAATCTGATTTGAAAAACTTGATAACCAAAAACTTCGAACTTCACTAAATCGAAACCAAAATCAACGAATCAATACACGAAATCAATCCTTGGAACTCTAGGAACAATAACCAATAATCAAAAACATCAAACAACCATCCTATAATCAAAACCGAATCGAAATAGCAAAAAAAATGAAAAAACGAAATTACAGAAGGATTAACCTCGGTTTAAGATATTAGGATCAACAGATAGAGCTTGACGAGAGCTTCAAATCGACTATTCGAGCGTCACAAACGGATCTCGGAATCACCTTCAACTTTGGATTTTAATTCTTATCCTTAAGAACACCCCTAAGAATAATTCTTGATTTTATGATTTTTCTGAAAATTTTTATTTTATATAAAAAAATGAATAAAATAACTGATTGGCTGGTATTTATAATTTTACAAAAAATATATTCCAAAATAAATTAAGGGTGTTTTTATCCCTAAATTACAATAATTACGCCCCAAAGTAATAATTACGGGGAATAATTTTAAAAACGATAAAATACAAAATTAATGTCAAAATTTCCCAAAAATTGTGAATAATTCGAAAATGAATAATTTTATAAAAATAAAAACACGGATTTTGTGGGGTTTGTCGTCCCGGTGGGGTCCCGGTCCGATGATTTTTTGAAAAACAGGAACGATCCCTAAATTACCAGAAAAACCCGATAACACATAAAATGCATTGAAACAAGCATAAAATGAAATTAAACGAGTATCTTAATAAATATGCAAATAAAGACGAGTTCCAATTGCATATCGATTCATATAATTACAGTTTAAACACATTTTAATCAATCAAAAAAATTTCTGGCCCGCATAGAAACACACAGAATAGCTATAACATCTAATATGATGGCAATAATTACTCTAAATTTATAAAACACATAATATTTATTTATTTAACACATAATATTCACATAATTTTCCCGGATATTACATACTTCAGGATCTCCAATGATTAAATCATGTGTATGCGCTTTTGTCCACTTCCTTGCAGATGAAAGTTGATCTCTAGAACTGTATCCTCCCCCATGATCCATGCTGTCTCCATCAGCATCTTTTGATGCTTCTCCTGTAGTTATGCTCTCTGAGACTTCAGAATTTGAATTTGATTTTTCAGGAGTTGAAGAATCAGAGCTTCCAGAATTATCAGAGTTTGGCTCATCAGAACTAGATGAATTAGAACTTGAAGAGCCAGTAATAGGTTCTGAAGCTTCTCGAGAGTCTTGAGATGTGGTAGGATCTTCAGCTTGCTCCCTCTGGACAGGTGCATTTTCCTTTGGAGTTGTTACCACAGTTTCAATGACATCAGAACTTAATCCATCAGAACTTACAGGATCAGAATTTAAATCTTCATTCTCAAATCTCAGCTGATCATGATCATCGAAATCTTCAAGTCCAGTAATCTTCTTATCATCAAAAGAGACATTGATAGATTCCATGACAACTCTTGTTCTTAAATTATAGACTCTGAAGGCTTTTGTGGAAAGTGGATATCCAATAAAAATTCCTTCATCAGCTTTTAGATCAAATTTTGACAGCTGCTCAGGATGAGTCTTAAGAACAAAACACTTGCAACCAAATACATGAAAGTATTTCAGATTTGGCTTCTTCTTCTTCACCATTTCATATGGTGTTTTTCCATGCTTGTTTATAAGTGTAGCATTTTGTGTAAAACATGCATTCTGCACAGCTTCAGCCCAAAAATAGGTTGGTAGCTTTTCTTCATCAAGCATTGTTCATGCAGCTTCAATGAGAGTCCTATTCTTTCTTTCTACAACTCCATTTTGCTGTGGAGTTCCAGGTGCAGAAAACTCCTGTTTGATTCCATGATCTTTGCAGAACTCTTCCATGATCAAATTCTTGAACTCAGTGCCTTTATCACTCCTTATTATTTTAACAGAATCTTTGACCATCTTATTCAGCTGTCTGACATGATCAGTTAGAGTAGATGCAGTTTCATTCTTCTTGTGCAAGAAGTACACCCATGTGTACCTTGTGAACTCATCCACTATAACCATAGCATATTTCTTCTTTGCAATAGACATGACATTGACTGGACCAAATAGATCAACATGCAATAGGTGATAAGGCTCAAGAATTGATGACTCGGTTTTGCTCTTGAAGGAAGATTTTCTTTATTTTGCCTTCTGACATGAATCACAGAGGCCATCAGGAGCAAATACTATTTTTGGCAGTCCTCTCACAAGATCTTTCTTTACAAGCACATTTATATTGGTGAAATTTAAATGAGAGAGTTTCTTGTGCCAATTCCAGCTTTCTTCAATTGATGCTCTACTCAACTGACAGATTGCAGAACCATCAGTACTTGTTGAAAGTCTTGCTTCATAAATGTTACCATGGATGTATCCTTTCAGAACTACTTTACCTGTTGAAATACTTATAACTTCACAGTATTCTTCAAAGAAATCCTCATGATAACCTCTATCACAGATTTGACTTATACTCAATAGATTGTGTTTAAGTCCTGAGACTAGAGCTACTGATTCAATGATGACATTCCCAAGATTAATTTTTCCATATCCCAGAGTTTTTACAATGTTGCCATCTCCATAAGAACTCTTGGGCCTACTTTCTCCATAAAGTCTGATAGCAGGGCTTTATTTCCAGTCATATGTCCTGAACATCCACTATCCAGGACTAGGATGTTCTTCATGTTGCCCTGCAATCACAAAGACCACTAAATGTTAGTTTTAAGGACCCAGACTTGCTTGGATCCTTTGGCCTTTTTAAGTTTGTTAACATTTGCAGCGGATTTAACATCAG
Source organism: Apium graveolens (assembly GCF_009905375.1). Classification (NCBI taxonomy): domain Eukaryota; kingdom Viridiplantae; phylum Streptophyta; class Magnoliopsida; order Apiales; family Apiaceae; genus Apium; species Apium graveolens. The sequence continues at coordinate 157,471,290 of NC_133649.1, read as the reverse complement.
AGTTTATGCTAACATTTTTCTTATTAGTATTGACAGTATCAGACTTTGTATCATACTTTATACTAGAAGGAATTAAAGTAACTTTCTTCAAAGAAGGTTTTATCTGATAATAATCATAGTACAAACTATTATATTCCTTACAAGTATAAATGGAATACCACACACTACCACAATGAAAACAAGGATTTTGTGGGTTAAACCTAATAGACTAACTCTTAACTCCTGACTTGGAAGGTAAGGAGTTTATATTCTTATTCTTCCTGCAAAAAGAAGCCAGATGGTTAGAGTTTCCACAGTTATAGCATTTCTTTCTAGGAGCATTAGGAACAAGCATATAATTGTTACTTTTATTTACTCCTTCCTTTCCTTTCCTATTTTTCCTAGCTGCCTTTACCTTGTTTACACTGGTAATCTCTTTCAGCTTATGTTTAAGCTGCTTCTTTGTCATTAAGCCTATGTTAACTTCAGTTGGCTTATCCTATTCTAATTTGTTAGATGTTGACTCTACTATCACTTCTATCTCAATATCTTTCATCTTTTCAGAATCAGACTTTACAGTTTTAGCTACAAATTTAACAAGATTTACCTTTGGCTTATTAGTCTGTTTAACAATAATTGGCTTAACTTGTTCAGTTCCTTTTTCACTTTTCTCATCTCCATAACCTAAACCCTCTTTCCAGTTTCCACTACTTAGGATATCCTGAGTTGCTCTGCCAGAGTTAGTCCAAGTCCTGATAATCTCTCTCTCTCCTTTTCTAACTCACTTTTTAGAGATTTATTCATTTTTAGCACTTCATCTCTCACATAGAAAGCATCATCTTTATCCTTCTGAGTTTGATGGAACATAAATAACTCTTTTTCTAAATAATCATTCCTCTTTTTAAAGGCAAGATTTTCAGAAGTTAATCTTTCACATGTTAAAGTTTGATCTCTATAGCTAATAAACATGGTCTTATGATATAATTTCAACTCAGTAATATCATCAGTATGAAAGGCATAAGTTGTTTGAGGTACCTTTAACTCAGCAGTATCAGAATTGCTATCAGCATTTGCCATCAAGGCATAGTTTTCCTCATCTTCAGAATCTGAGGAGTCTGTCCAGCTTTTCTTCTTTGTGATAAGTGCCTTGCCTTTGTCACTTTTTCCTTTCTTGTATTCAGGAGATATGTGGCCTTTCTCACCACAGTTATAGCATTTGACATTTGAGTAATCTCCTATATCAGACTTTCCTCCTTTGCCTTCAGATTTTCTGAAGACCTTCTTGTTAGGAATATGTGTATTAGTTTGATGATAAGTTAAGCAAAACACTTAAGTAGAAATCTAGTGTTTGTAGCCTCAACGGATAAGACCATCTTGGCTATCCGTTGAAGGAGTAGTTGTACTTAGCAAAAAGTTTAGTATTGTAGCACATTTCACTCTCTGGTTTCAAGCTGTAATTCTTAGATGTTTTTAGGAAATAATCAGTCATGTTGACTACTAATGGATGTACAAATAGGAGGGCTAATTGTAAATATTTCATGCCTTGTAATTTTGTATAAGTGAAGAAGTGTCAACGAATATTGGAGACCTTCAACGGATAAGAAACAAAGCTTCAACGAATGTCTCTAATGCTTCAACGGATAATATCCATCAACGGATAAGTGCTTCAACGGATAAAGACTTCAACTAATAATGCATCAACGGATAAAGCTTCAACAGATAAAGCCTCAACGGATAAGGCATCAACGGATGAAAGCTTCAACGGATGCTTAGTTCATTAGCAGTTGATAGTGACAATTCACAAGCTGACAGAGGCACATGGGTTGACAGAGACATACTGGAATGTGGAAGCCTCTAGGAGGAATCAAGAAAATGCAGCATTTTTATTTTGATGCAAACAAGGAAGTATTCAAAGATTTACAGATTATCCTAGATTGCATTGGATAGAGAAATGAAGAAGAAACATGTGAAGAATCTTTTCAATTGTATTTTACAGTTTGTCTTCACTTGTAAACTTGGTGATATATAAACCAAGTAGCAGCTAGTAATTAGATATGAATTTTCCTGAGCTGTTTAGAAATATCAAAAGAGAAAATCATCTAGTTTGTACTAGGAAGCAGTTGTGATTTAATTCTTTGAATCACAGATTTTCTGAAATAACACATCTCTGGTGGAACAACAAATCCACCAGAAAAGTTTTTAATTTCTTTGTGCTCATTACATTTGTATTTGAATATATATCTGTCTGCATCAGCTTCAAGCAATTCACACACATTTGATCACTCAAACACTTAGCCTTAGAAACTGCTCAAAACTTGAAAAAGTTTTAAGATTTACATTCAACCCCCCTTCTGTAAATCTCATTGTTAGTCCACTGGGAATAACAATAGGTATCAGAGCAAGCTCTTAACATACAAAGAGTTTAAAGATCTATTCCGCTAACATCATGAGTGCACAGAAGAATCCTCCTGCTACCATCATGAGTAGGAAGGATATTGGTGTAAAGATCCCAGTCCTGGAAAAAGATAATTATCATCACTGGAAAGTGAAGATGCATTTACATCTTCTTTCTCAAGATGAAAGCTACATCAACTGTATTGAAAATGGTCCTCACATCCCTCACAAAGTAGCCACAGCTGCTACTGCAACAGTTGCTGTTGGACAGTCCATTCCCAAGCCAAAAGCAGAATGGACTATTGAAGACATGGAAGAAATCCGCAAGGATAAGAGAGCCATGAACATTTTGTTTAATGGCTTAGATCAAGATATGTTTGACAATGTCATCAATAGCCAAACTGCAAAGGAAGTTTGGGATACTGTACAAATCATCTGTGAAGGTACTGAGAAGGTCAGAGAGAACAAGATGCAGCTTCTTATTCAACAGTATGAATATTTTCACTTTGAAGAAGGTGAATCATTAAATGATACCTTCAACAGGTTTCAGAAACTGTTGAATGGATTGAAGCTATATGGTAGAGTGTACCAAGTCAAGGATTCCAACTTAAAATTTCTTAGGTCTCTGCCAAAGGAATGGAAGCCCATGACTGTCTCTTTGAGAAATTCTCAAGATTATAAGAACTTCACACTTGAAAGATTATATGGAATTCTGAAGACTTATGAACTTGAAATGGAGCAGGATGAGCTGTTGGAAAAGGGAAAGAGAAAAGGAGGAACAGTTGCTCTTGTAGCTGACAGTGAGAAGATGGAAGCCAGGAATGAGGAGAAGATAATGCCAAGTCTCAAAATTGGCACAAACAAATCAGAATCAAGCAAGGGTAAAGAGCAAGTTGCTGAGGATGAAGACAATTCCAGTCAGGATGAATATGATGATATTGAAGAACATTTGGCCTTTCTGTCCAGGAGGTTTGCAAAAATGAAGTTCAGGAAAAACATAAAGTTCACTAAGCCAAACAAAAACATGGTGGACAAATCAAAGTTCAAATGTTACAACTGTGGCATTAGTGGACACTTTGCAAGTGAGTGTAGGAAGCCAAATTCTGAGAAAAAGAAATTTGAGCAAGTTGATTACAAAAAGAAGTATTTTGATTTGCTCAAACAAAAGGAAAGAGCTTTTCTCACTCAAGATGATTGGGCAGCAGATGGGGTAAATGAAGATGATGATGTGAAATATGTCAACCTAGCCCTGATGGCTAATTCTGATGAAAATGAAACTAGTTCATCAAGCAACCAGGTAATTACTACTGATCTCTCTCAGCTTTCTAAACATGAATGCAATGAAGCCATAAATGATATGACCAATGAATTATATCATTTGCGTGTTTCCCTTAAATCACTAGCAAAAGAAAACACTAGGATCAAGGAGAATAATGTGTTTTTAAGTGATAGGAATGCTGTGTTAGAGGATCAGGTAATTGAGCTTGAAAAGATAAAACTTAAATGCTTGACTGTTGAGAGTGAACTAGCAGAAGCTGTTAAGAAAGTAGAAATTCTTTCTACACAGTTAGAAAGTGAGCAAGAGGAAATCAAGGCCTGGAAAACATCTAGGGATGTTAGTGTTCAGATTACAAAGGTTCAGGGAATTGAATCATTCTGTGAGGATGCCTGGAAGAAAAACAAAAAGGAGTTAGAATTAATTGATGGATTGTCAACGAATGTGGAATCAACGGATGATGAAAGTTATCCGTTGAAGGAAGAAAAGGAGCATCCGTTGAAGGCTCATCAATTAAAACAGGCAAGTTCTTTTAAAAATAAAAATCTCAATAAAAAGAATGATTCAACTCTCAAGAACTTTGTCAAAGAAGGAGCTAGCACATCCAGAGATGTCAGTAAGGTGAATATAGGACACATGACTTTAGATCAGCTAAAAGATAGGCTTAAGTTGGTTGAGGATAAGAAGGAAACTAAAAGAAAATCTAAAAGAAATGGGAAGGTAGGGATTAATAAACATAACAATTACACACCTGATAGATATGCTCCTAGAAAAAGCTGTGTGCATTGTAAAAGTGTTAATCACCTATCTGATAATTGCAAATCTTTTAAAAATGCTCCCATACCTTCAAATCCCTCCATGCCTAACATGTCTATGTCACCTCTGCATGTTATGCCTGTTATGTCTCACCAGAATCCCCATGCACATTTTGCAAACATGCCATATATTAACAATCCTTATTTTACTGCATTTAGTATGCCTCAAATGCCATACAATATGCCTATGTGGAATAACATGTTTGCACAACCTATGCCTTATCAAATTCAATCAAATGTGTTAAATGATTCTGTGACTAACCCTACACTTCAACCAACCACATCTGAGACCAAGGTTGACCCAAAGTTACCTAAGTCAAAAGATGCAGGAGGAATGAAGTCTAGGAAAAAGACTAACAAGGCTGGACCCAAGGAAACTTGGGTACCAAAATCAACTTGATTGATTTTGTTGTGTGCAGGGACAAAGAAGGAATCTATGGTACTTGGACAGTGGTTGTTCAAGACACATGACAGGAGATTTCACCCTGCTCACAGAGTTTAAGGAGAGAGCTGGCCCTAGCATAACCTTTGGAGATGACAGCAAAGGATTCACTATGGGATATGGCTTGATTTCAAAAGAAAATGTCATCATTGATGAAGTTGCATTGGTTTATGGTCTCAAACACAATTTATTGAGCATCAGTCAACTATGTGACAGAGGGAATACTGTTTCCTTCAATTCTGAAGCCTATATTGTCACAAGTAAAAAGGACAATAAAGTGGTTCTAACTGGAGTTAGAAAAGGGAATGTGTACTTAGCTGATTTCAACTCTACAGATGCAGAATCCATTACTTGTCTTCTCAGCAAAGCAAGTCTAGTTGAAAGTTGGCTATGGCACAAGAAGCCGTCCAATTTGAATTTCAAGACAATGAATGATCTAGTCAAAAAGGACTTAGTTAGAGGAATGCCTCTAGTGGAATTCACAAGGGATGGACTGTGTGATGCTTGTCAGAAAGGAAAGCAAAAGAAAGTATCATTCAGTAAGAAGCTTGAATCTGCAATTGATGAATCACTACAACTTCTACACATGGATCTTTTTGGACCAGTCAATTTATTGTCAATTTCAAGGAAAAGATACTGCCTAGTGATTGTAGATGATTTCTCAAAGTTTTCATGGGTTTATTTTCTTGGATCAAAGGATGAAGTTAGTGAAATCATCATCAATCATATCAAGCAAGTCAACAATCATCCTGATTTCAAAGTAAGGAATATTATGAGTGACAATGGAACTGAGTTCAAGAATTCAACCATGAAGTTATTCTGTGAAGAAAGTGGGATCATGCATGAGTTCTCAGATCCAAGAACTCCACAACAAAATGGAGTGGTGGAAAGGAAGAACAGATCACTAATTGAAGCTGCAAGGACAATACTTGAAGAGTAAAAACTCCCAACTTATTTTTGGGTTGAGGCTGTTAACTGTGCATGTTACACTCAGAATATTTCTCTAATCAATCAGGCAAAATGCATGACTCCCTATCAATTATTCAAGAGAAGAAAACCAACTTTAAACTTTCTACATGTCTTTGGTTGCAAATGATACATCTTAAGGAATCAATCTGATCACAAAGGGAAGTTTGATGTAAAGGCTGATGAAGGAATATTTGTTGGTTATTCTGCTGGAAAATCATATAGGGTCTAAACCAATTTGAGAGGAACAAAGTATGGAAGCTGGTACCCAAGCCAAAGAACAAGAGTTCTATTGACACAAAATGGGTATTCAGAAACAAGATGGATGAAAATGGCATTGTCATAAGGAATAAAGCCAGATTGGTTGCTAAAGGCTATTCTCAACAAGAGGGAATAGATTTTGATGAAACATTTGCTCCAGTTGCCAGACTTGAAGCCATCAGAATCTTTCTAGCCTATGCAGCTAATGCCAATTTCAAAGTCTATCAAATGGATGTCAAGAGTGCATTTCTAAATGGGGAATTGGAGGAAGAAGTTTATGTAAGCCAACCTCCAGGTTTTGAAGATCCAAATTTTCCAGACTATGAGTATTATCTGTTGAAAGCACTCTATGGACTAAAGCAAGCACCTAGAGCCTGGTATGAGACTTTGTCAAAGTTCCTTCTAGATAATCACTTCACAAGAGGTACTGTTGACAAAACTCTCTTCTTTAGAAATGTTAATGGCTCTAAGATACTTGTACAAATTTATGTAATGATATTATATTTGGATCTACAGATGATAAGCTTTGTAAAAAGTTTGCTAAATTAATGCAAAGTAAATATGAAATGAGCATGATGGGAGAGCTAACTTACTTTCTTGGTTTACAAGTTAAACAAGTTAGTGGTGGAATTTTCATTAGTCAAACTAAATATAATTATGATCTTTTAAAGAAGTTTGACTTAATGGATTGTTCACCTGCAAAAACTCCCATGGCCACTGCCACTAAGCTTGAATTAAACAAGGCTGAAAAGTCTGTGGATATTACAAGTTATAGAGGCATGGTTGGCTCACTTTTATATTTAACTGCTAGTAGACCTGATATAATGTTTTCTACATGTCTCTGTGCTAGATTTCAAGCTGACCCTAAAGAATCTCACTTAGTGGCTATTAAAAGAATTTTCAGATATCTCAAGGGGACTCCAAATCTAGGAATTTGGTACCCTAGAGAGTCTGGTTTTGATCTAATTGGCTACTCAGATGCAGATTATGCAGGTTGCAAAATAGACAAGAAAAGCACAATAGGCACCTGTCAATTTCTAGGGAACAAGCTTGTATCATGGTTCAGCAAGAAGCAGAATTCTGTTTCCACATCAACAGCTGAAGCTGAGTACATTGCTGCTGGTAGTTGCTGTGCACAGATACTATGGATGAGGAATCAACTATTTGACTATGGTCTGACTGTTGACAAAATTCCAATATTCTGTGACAACACAAGTGCCATTGCCATTACTGAAAATCCAGTGCAACACTCAAGAACCAAGCACATTGATATCAAGTACCACTTCATTAGGGAACATGTGATGAAAGGTACAGTGGAACTTCATTTTGTTCCAAGTGAAAAGCAGATTGCAGACATATTTACCAAGCCACTTGATGAATCAACATTCACAAGATTAGTAAGTGAGTTAGGTATGCTTAATTATTCATAATCTATGTCATCTATATAATCTGTTTTGAAGCCTGAAATGAATTTGCTGCAAGAACAAAGTTGGCTTTAATTAAGACTTATCCTATCAACGGATATTCTCTATCCGTTGAAAGCCAAAATTGTTCTATCAATGGATGTTCATTATCCGTTGAAAGATAAATACATTTCTGGTAATTTTATCCTTCAACGGATAAAATGGTGTTGTTTATCAACGGATAACTATTTCCCTTATCCGTTGAAGTGTCACGTCAGTTACTATAAGTGAGTCACAGCCGTTGATTCTTTTACTCAACCGTTGATACAGATATACAGTGTTGTATGTATTTGTATTTAAGGTAGTTTTCAGAATTTCTACAGTTTTAATTCTTGAACGGATGTAACTTACTTAAAAGTATCATTTAATCATTTTATTTACGTTTTAATTCAAGAAAGTATAAAAGCCCAATTGAACTCTTATTCTCACTTTACGCTTTCTTGCAATTCTTATTCTTTTATTATGAAGAATCTTTTCAATTGTATTTTACAATTTGTCTTCACTTGTAAACTTGGTGATATATAAACCAAGTAGCAGCTAGTAATTAGATATGAATTTTCCTGAGCTGTTTAGAAATATCAAAAGAGAAAATCATCTAGTTTGTACTAGGAAGCAGCTGTGATTTAATTCTTTGAATCACAGATTTTCTGAAATAACACATCTCTGGTGGAACAACAAATCCACCAGAAAAGTTTTTAAGTTCTTTGTGCTCATTACATTTGTGTTTGAATATATATCTGTCTGCATCAGCTTCAAGCAATTCACACACATTTGATCACTCAAACACTTAGCCTTAGAAACTGCTCAAAACTTGAAAAAGTTTTGAGATTTACATTCAACCCCCCTTCTGTAAATCTCATTGTTAGTCCACTGGGAATAACACTTCTTATCTGAACTTCTACCTTTCCTGGAAAACTTCTTTCCTCGTCTGAATTTCCTGTATGCTATCTTTGTGATACCCTTCATAATAAGAGCACACAGCTTCATCATCTCTTCATCAGCATCTCCTTCAGGTAGACTTTCAGTTTCTGAATCATCATCATCATAACTTGATGATTCTGAATCGGACTTTATGAAGAGAGCCTTTCCTTTTCCTTTCTTTGAGACAGCCACTTTGGGGGATTCCTCCTCAGCATTAAGAGCAATTGTTCTTGATTTTCTCCCATGTCTTTTGCTTCTTTGATCCATCTCAAGTTCATAAGTCTTGAACATTCCATAAATTTCATCAAATCCCAACTTTCAGGAATAGCTAAAAGGAATTTTAGATTTGAATCTTCAATGTCATATTCCTTGTCAACCACTGACAGATCATTCAAGAGTTTGACAAACCTGTCATATAAGTCAATTAATGACTCATCACTTTTTGAGTCAAAGTGCTCATACTCTTGAGTGAGTATAGTCCTCCTATTTTTCTTGATTGCATCAGTTCCCTGACACCTTGTCTCCAAAGCATCCCATATCTCCTTTGCAGTCTTGCAGTGAATTACCCTATTTGACATGACATTATCAATGGCACTATATAACAAATGCCTTACCTTTGCATCATTGGCAATAGATGAGATATCTTCAGCTGTGTATTCACTTTTCTCCTTTGGTATGGTCTTTGCTGGCTGATCTGCAACTATAACAGAGAGCTTGGTTGGCTTATGCGGTCCTTCATTAATTCTATCAAGGTATTCTGGATCTGTAGCTTCCAGAAACATAGCCATCTTTACTTTCCATATGGGATATTCAGACGGTCTCAGCATGGGAACCCTGATAGTCTCATATCGACTATGGGTTTGAGTCT